>NC_063057.1:24985820-25101273 GCF_018812025.1 Megalobrama amblycephala | reverse complement strand
TTATTGTGCAGTCTTTGGCCTTCTAAGGAGAAAGTGCCATTTGTGTCCTAACATGAAATTATTGAGATATTGAGAAACTTAACTTTGTTTAGTAGACAAAATTTAAGCAATTGTATTTTAATATATATTTCTATTATATGTTCATATTTTCTTCCTTGAATGAGTTATATAGAATTAGGCTGAATTCTACCTTCTGTTTGCTTTTATTGAAAATATTTTATTGAATCATGCTTTATAAAATGCTTATAGAATGATTTGATTGTTCTTTCGGGCATTTCTGGCTGTCACGATCACCAGCTGGAGTGCCCTTGATAGCCACTAGAGTGCATTCCACCCCAGACTGTTGTCACTCCATCAAGGACTACATTACCCATAATCTTTTGTCTGGACTTATTGTTTTCAGCTGTCTCGTTAGCCTGTTTAGCTTACCCTATTTAAGCCGGGTTCATTCTGTTATTCTTTGTGAAGTGAATTCTTTGTTGCCAAATTGGGCTACCTTTACACTGTTGCCGCTTTTTTTTTTTTTATGCCCGCAAGTTGAATCGACCCCAAATATAACATGATATTTAGCCCCTGGAATGCGAATTTTACCAGAGAATCCCCACCAAAAATGCTGATTTTACCCCCCGGAACACGATTTTTACCGTGGGACCCCACCGAAATGCAATTGTGCTAGTTTTGGGCTAGTTTTGAGTAGCAATTGGACAGTTTTTTTGTGAAAACCTGGCAACCCTGAGGGCTGTTTCAATGTTGTTTCAATGTTGCAATAAATCGTGATCGTGAATGTCTACAAATTCTCAAGTCTCAGTTAAGCTCAAGTGCACAAAAAGGTCATAGGTTAACCGATATCCTTCAAAAAGGTCTTGTCAATATAGCTGATAAATAAAACAATGTTAAGTAAAATTAAATAATCAAAGTCTACTGTACTTGCTGGTTTGAGCCTCATCACCAGCTGCAGTCATGACCTCATCTCAAAAATCAAACAGATGCGATCAGCAATTACCTGCTAATGCACTCACATTCACGTAAAGTAGCCTTGTTGACAAGTTTTGGGGCAGTGAAGGCAAAACGCACAAGATATAGTACCTTCAATGCCCTTAGATGGCGATATCGCTTCTTTATATCAGAAACAAACTGCTGCAGAAAAAGTTAGGTGCCGTGCAAAATGTAATTTGTAATTGCATTACTCATTACAAATGTAGAGGAGTAAAAAGTACATTTACTTGTTCATAAATGTAGTCAAGTAGAGAGTAAAAGTTGCTAATATCTTTGATACTCAGTACAACTACAAAGTAGCCAAAAAGATACCTAAGTACAGTAAATAATCACTTTTACTCAAATACTTTACACCACTGATTACACGTGGGACTGAAATGGTGGCTAAAGGTGGGTGCACATTGTGCGATTTTGGCCAAGATTTGGTTGTCTGAGACAAATTTTACAAAGTCTAAAAGATTCCTATAATCCTACGCTAAAATCTGTAGTCTTTGATCGCAAGTTTGACATGTTCACCGACAGCCGATTAATGACTGTTGCGATCAAATTTTACCTCTGACGAAATTCTGGCAGTGTCAGAAGATTTGGCGCACAGTCCTGCAGTCGCTACGGTCATTAATCAGCTGTCGGTGAACATGTAAAACTAGCGATCAACGACTACAGATTTTAGCCTAGGATTGTAGGAATCTTTTAGGATTTGCAACATTTTTCTCAGACAACCAAATCGTGGCCAAAATCGCACAGTTTGCATCCACCTTTAGCCTGCCCCGGACCAGGTTAGTTTCCCAGCAACCGAGTAACTGAGTTTGAACTAATTTAAGTTTGCTTTATGAAACAGAATTCACTGACAATAAGTCTGAGCAACTAAAATAAACCTGACTTATATTCTAGTCTTGTTTTATGAAACAGCCCTCTGGTCTTGTCACAATCGTGTTGAATTTCAGCCCATATAAATGCAAGCCCTAAAAATAGGCTATGCATTAAAATGCAAGCATGGCTAATGCAATGCATTTTTTTCCAATTAGTGCAATTCAACAGGCTGTTTTGTTTCAAAAACGTTTGTTATTATTTTACTTCCATAAATGTCCCAATTCAGAGGCTGCAGCCATCGAACAGCCTCTGAAGATTAAATGCTATTCAATGATTTTATATCAAATAACTTAGTTTGAAACCTTAAGTACTTTTATAAATTATTGCCTGCATTTTCAAAGTGTTGCTGTCAATTAACAAACTCTGTAACTTACGTTTCGAAGAACACACGCTCTTTGCAAGAAACCTCGAAACACTTCTGCTTCTCTTGTGGACTTTGACCCAAGACTATCAAGTTCATGTTCATGTTTATTAGCACTGATGTTTGCTTTGGTGTGTTTTTGTAAAGGTTATATTAACATTATAAAAATGTCTCTATAAAAGCATTCATCTTGGAGATTTTTTTTTTTTTACAACACTGAAGTTGACACTGAACCACAAAGGATTTAAAGGTGCAATAATAAACAGGAGCAAAGGAAAATTCTACAACTGAGCATCATACATGCCTCTGGGAAAAAGACAGTAACCGAATAATTTATTAACACTTAGTAAATTAAAAACCTTAAGTGTTAACAGCCTCAAAAGAAAACTCTCCACCAGCAGTGATTTATAGGAAGGGGTTCTCGACAGGACAAACATAATCCAGATAGTCATCTGTACAGTTGAGGAGAAGCAGGACGTCACAGTTGAGCTCCAGCTCCAGCTCCTGACTGTAGTTCTTCACCGGTAACACACAAGACACCGGCACACCCAACCGAGAGCTCACCTCCTGAACCTGCAGAGACAAACAACACCTCAGTCTCTCTGAGTCCTGTGGGAACAGTTCATGTGATCATGTGACCATGTCTCACCTTCGTCTTGATGTAGGAACTGATATAAAGGCTTTGAAGATCTTCCTCCACTAGAGGACATGCTTCATCTACTCTTGTCATCAAGACAATCTGGGGAATGCTTAGAACCACATGGTATGTATCAACAACTAAATCTGAAACATTGTACATATATTTAGCATATACCTTTATCCTTTGCTGGTCATGCAGCCCATGAAGATGGATTTGAAGAAATTGGATTTTCATGCACATACAGGAACAATCATTAGGATTCGAACATGGCTGACAGATGTCATCAGGGGTTTATGGTTCCTGATCATTTCTATGAGCTTGTCTCTTCTTCTACAACAGAGATCTGATCTGAGGGACTGGCCATTGAAGTATATATAGAATGTATATTACATTATTTAATTCACATAAATAACAAAAGATGATGATTGACTTACTCTGCTTCACTTTGTATACCGTGCATTCAGTCATTTGAGTGTCGTTCCCATACGGTGTTGCCATATTAACAGTAAATGCAATGTATTATCACGAACTGCCTGTTTTGGTTTCGTTTTCATTTGTTTCTATCTATTACCTCTTTTCCATTTTTCAGTTTCCCACTCTTCATTTGTTACTATGGTTTATGATTAATGAGTCATCACCTGTTCATCATTTGAGTTCAATCACTCTAGGTTTTTAAGTTCCTCCTGTAACCCCTCACCCAGATCCTACTCGCCCCGCTCTGCATGGGCCTCGAACCTGGGTCTCCGGCGTGGGAGTTGGATGCTCTAACGCGACCTCTAGCGTCAGTCACTAGAGCATCTCTTGAGATCAGAGGAGTGAGGTTTACTCACACAGCGACTACTAGCTGGCCTAGCCTCTGTTACATTCCTTTTCATTCAGTTTTTTGACTGGTATTGTTTTTGTGTAGAGATGCTTTTGCATTGCCTTCTTGCATTTGGATTATTTGAGTTTGTTTTATTAAAGAATCTTTTGTTTGTGGAAACCTGTTTGAAAATTTCTCATCATCTTCATCTGAACCGGNGTTACAAAATTACTTTTTTGTTGCCTGGGGTTACAAAGACCCTGTGTGTTACTTTTGTTTCTACACTAACATAAAAAACAATTCTTTTATCTGTAGATCTAGAAAGTGTTAACAACTGTACAAAGTTTCACGTCATTTGGACAAAAAGAACATTATTTTTTATTTTAGTTCTCTAAAAAGACCCCAAAGCTCCTATAAGGGTTAATGAGCGTGTAATTATGTATTTTATAGACACACACTCACCCACGAGCACTTTGGCGGCGGGGTTGTCGACTCCGATGGCCTTCAGGATGGTGGCGCCGTCATTGGTCACGGTCACCTGACTGTCCCTGCCGCCGCCCAGCAGGATCTTGTCCTGTGAGGTCAGAGGTTATTAACGAGTCATAATCCCCAGTAATGATCGTAACGGAACGTCTGGCACACGTACCATTCCCTTGGGTCCCAGAGTGCTTTTCACCAGATCTCCGATGGCAATGGCGCCGATGAAGGAGGACTGAAAGCGCAGAGAGAGCTCTTGTTACCCACCGGGCGTACTGTGACTGATAATCATGTTCAGTGACGGAGTCACACACTCACCAGTCGAGCCGTCTCGGCCTTCTCCTCGTCGGCTCCTTGCCTGAAGATGTTCATGGGGGCCATCGATAGAGACGCCTGCACACACACAGATCACACACACACACACAGATCACAGTGATATTAACAAGCTTTCCAGCATCTTTTGTAACATAAATTTGCTATTATTGTAACTATTAACATTCTAGTAATTGTGATTTTTTTTATTGATAATTTCATTGTTATACTAATATTAATACTTCCATATTCAAGCTATCACGACACCATAATTTAAATAATTATCTGTTTAATTATTGCACTATCATGCCGCAGCCGTGACGTCAGTAACCCCGCCCTCCTCAGAAAACACTAGAAACTCCCTGATGTTGATCCGCTATAACATCATCACAACACAAACTATCGAAACACACACGAATAAGATCATCACCCAACAAATAAAACAAAGATGATGCAGACAAACGCGTCTATTATAATATCATAACGCGCTCGGCTGAAGTCTTTGTTCGTGTTCACGCGCATGCCGCGCACAAACCCGTGAATAAAGCGCGAGCGCCGCTCCAGAATCACTCTACACACACTAGCCGTCGCACGCGCTGCACTAAATAAGCTCTCGTTCATTATATCGCCGGTGAATTATGATTTAATCACATAACCGCTCACCATGATGGTTTAAGATGTGCTGAAGAGACGCGCACGAGACAGGAAGAACGGAACAGGGAAGCGTGCGACAGATCAACCGCTTCCTGCGCGAGCTCTTTTCAACTTAAAAGTCTCTGTAACGCGCTTTCGCGTGAGGGTATGCATCGACGTCACTTTCCCGCCGGAACGCGCTCCCTCAGCGGGACTGAGTGGCAAAAGAACCGGCTGCATGACTGGATTCAGATGAAACTGCGAAAACGCGAGTAAAACTAACGAATTACACTAAAGGTTGGGCTCGAAAGTGTTCCTTATGTTCAAATAAACCTAATCCATGGATATTGACATGCAGCCAGGAATCGTGTTTCCTGACATTTATATGTGCCTGATTTCAACGCCGGGGAAATAAAGCAAATCTCCCTTTGAACGCTTTATATAACAACAATATAGGTAAAATTTAACGAAATTTTAGCTTTTCTTGAGCTTAGAATTGATCATTGATCAAATTAAACAAATCATCAAATACAAATCACACGGGCTGCTTTCTGTATTTTTATAGCACTAAAATGATACAGATATTTACAGAAAGATACTCCAAAAACATACAACAACAAAGATAACTGATGGATCCTTTATGGTAATACATATGATATGGTACAACTACAGTGCAATGCAAATAAAGAAATTGAGAATAGTAAATAGTTTGTTATACACTATAAGAAATATATGTTTATGTAGTATATAATAATATAGTCAATAATAAAGTATAGAATATTGTCAATAAACAAACAGTATACAGCAAATAAAATAGTAATGAATAGAACATTTATAGTATAAGTACAATAATATAATATAATAATATATTGATTGAGCATATAGTATAATAATACTATAATAATAGCAATAGAATATGTAGTATCATCAGAATATAGACAATAATAACATCATAACTATAATAGATTGATATTAATAGTATTGGTATACTAATAATAATCGCAAATACAATGTAATATCAATTGCAGAATAATATAGACAATAATAAAAATAGTAAATTAAATAGTGACTAGTACAATAATAATATAGTATTGATGTAATAAAAACAACAACAAAAGGCTATATATTTTCCATCAGTCTCTTGGAAATGGTGAGAACAGTCCACTGACAGGCTCTCCCCAGCTTTCCTTGAGGCTTGTGTAGCCCTGGTTGCAATGGGCTGAAAAATAAATAAATATATAAACAAATCACCATTTAATGACAAACTTTTAAATAATGTAGATGAGTCGGGAAACTTCCCTTCTAGCTACTTCCCACTGTCTCCTCAACTCGTTGTCTTTGTGAAACCTTAAATGTGCGAAAAGCTAACTAACCTTAAAGTGAGGGTTAGATCAAGATTAACAAAATATCAGTCACCTAACCGTAACGAGTACTTGTCATAAAAGTCGGTTTTAATAAAATAGAGATGCATATTAAAACTTTAGTTTATAAAATAGCATAAGCTAAAACTATATTAGAAATCATGTAAACTCACGTCTCAACTTTCACAGTTAACTAGTGACGTCGCTAGCTATTTTAGTCTGACTGACTCCGGTGGCCAACTACTATCAATTATATAATGACCAAATACAACCAGAAACAAATGTTCAGTCTTACCTGTGAAAGGTAAGACTTCCCCGAGACCGGTTTTCAATTGTGCAGCGATTTGTACAGCCCCAAGCAGCACACGAAGCAGGCATTTTCTCAATTCCAGTTATGACCGTTATGGGAACATTGCCCCGCACTTTTTATTTTATTTTATTTAAGAACTTGTAAACACTACAAAAAACAGGCATTAACAACAAAGCTCCAAAGATAAATGAAAAACAAGAAAAAAAAAAGAGCATTCACAAGACGCCAAACAGACTCAAAATATGTAACAGCAGAATTACCTTTTACATTTTTCACAATTAAAAGAATTAGTTCGTTACAGAAAACCTTATATAAAGGAGGAGATTTGGACAATCGAGATTTGTGAATAAAGAATTTACCATTCAGGATAATGAAGTTTACAAAATTGTCAATATTTTTGTCTTCATGTTCATAATAACAAATAATATCTCTCAGGTTTAAAGTTATCGTTGATCTAACTTTGGCAGAGAAAGTGAGAAAACAGTCTTTCCAAAATGACTGTATACTGTGACAATCAAAAAACAAATGGCGTAGAGACTCCTCAGTACAATTACAGAAAGATCATTCTTTCACAACATCAATAAACTTAGAGAGTAAGATATTAGTTGGATATATTTTATGTAGTATCTTAAGGTGAATTTCTCTTACTTTATTTGAAATACAAAATTTGTAAGGTAACAGCCATGCTTTTCTCCAAATAACATCTCTAAGAAGGGAATTCCAGTAAAATTTTCCTCTTGGAGTAATTTTCTTTTTTTCATGAAAGACTTGTCTAATATCTTTGTTAGTGCACTTTTTATCAAATACATTTTTGCCATTTATAAAAAAATTACAGTCTTTATTATCTACAATATAATAAGACAGATGGCTGGTCATCAAATTAATAAGTCCAGAAGGGATAGCTCTAACTACTGTGACAAATTCTTTATATTTTATAGGAAAATTGTACTTACACATAAAAGAATCATAAGAATGTTTTGTTTTGAATCAAATAATCACAAATTTAAACCATGATCCAACCATTTTTCCAAATATATACTCTTGCCTTTTAATTGTAATCAACTCGTTATTCCAAATTTTCATTTTGTGAGGAGAAAAATTTTGTACAAAACACAGTTTCAATGCTAAGAGACAATTTTAGACAATTTTATGAGTAATTTGGTAGGCGAAAAATTACAGGATAAAAGAAAATTAAGACCACCCACTTTCTTAAAAACATTATGAGGAATGAAAAACCAAATAGAATCAGGATCATCAATACACTTTTTTATCCAATTGATCTTAAAAGTATTATTTATATCCACATAGTCCAACATTTCAAAACCTCCTTCAGATTTCTTCCCTGCTAATAGGGATTTTTTAAGATGGTGGTGTTTGTTTTTCCAACAAAAAATAACCAGCAACCTATTAATTTCTTTACAGGTAGAATCCTGAGCGAATAAAGAAAGGCCAGGAAAAATAAACCTAGACAAACCTTCTGCCAAAACTCTTCCTAAAGTTGACAAATCTCTCCGTAACCAATTATCAAAAATCAATTTTGTTTTCTTAATTTTGTTGTTAAAATTAAATTGCTGCCTAACTGACATGTTTTTAGAAATATAAATTCCTACTTGACACAATCCTTAACTGGAAAGTTAAACATTGATTGTTCAGATGAGTCATGTACAGGAAGAATTTCACATTTAGTGAGGTTTAAACAGAGACCTGAGGCATCAGAAAAAGTCTGATTGCCTTACTGATTTGACTCTTATCTTTTAAAAAATTAAGTTGTATCATCAGCTAATTGTGAAATTCTTATTTCTTTATTAAATAATGTTATACCACAAAAACCTGGGTTTTTAACTATACTAATTGAAAATAGCTCCACTACAATCAAAAACAAAAAGGAGAGATTGGGCGACCCTGTCTTACCCCTCTCTTAATAAAAAATCTTCTAGAAGTATTAGTTTGTAAAATAATTGAACTATTAATGCCTCCATAAAACATTTTAACCGTTTGAATGAATTTGCTACCTGTAACGAATGGAGACTCAGGCAGGAGATCCAAGTGCAGCGTTTTATTAGAAGTGAGCGTGGTCGTACAGCAGGGTCAATCAGGATCAGACAGGAACAGCAAGGAACAGGCAGAGTCGTGGTCAGAGTACAGGCAGTAGATCGAGGACGGGCAGATATCATTCACAGGACGGTAGACAAGGCAAGGGTCAGGAAGGCAGCAACGGGTCAATAACAGGGAACAGACAGTAACGGCAAACAGACAGGCAGACAGGAATATAAACGCTCAGAAGTGATACCAGAGTAATCAAGACCTCGCGGTGAGGTGGTGTGAGTGAAAGTCCTTTATAGTCCTGTTAATGTACTGCAGCTGGGTGTGGTGATTAGTGATAGTGATTGGTGGAGTGAGTGCAGGTGATTGGCAGAGAGGATTATGGGTAATGTAGTCCGGGAACTGACAGGAACAGACGGTGATCATAACATAACCCCCCTCCCGGAAGGCGCGTCCTCGCGGCGTAGAAGGAACAGCTAGGGAGGGGGGTGGGTGCATTGGGGACCTGCATGCAGACAGGAACAGGGTCCCCAATGCAGGTCCAGGAACTCGGGCAGCCACGGAGGGTCAGGTGCCACGGGCAGCCACGGCGGGTCAGGTGCCACGGGCAGCCACGGCGGGTCAGGTGGCTCGGGCAGCCACGGCGGGTCAGGTGGCTCGGGCAGCCACGGCGGGTCAGGTGGCTCGGGCAGCCACGGCGGGTCAGGTGGCTCGGGCAGCCACGGCGGGTCAGGTGGCTCGGGCAGCCACGGCAGGACAGAGTCCGAAGATGACCACGGCGGGTCAAAGTCCATTAATGGCCATAGGGGTTTATAGTCCATGGGCGGCCCTAGCAGTTCGGAGCACGCTGATGGTTGCGGCCGTGCAGGGTCCCCACCCACAAGCTCCCCACCCTCTGCTATATGGCCCCCCCAAAAAGTTCTTGGGGAAATCAACGGTGGCCATGGTCGATTCGTTGACAAGGAGCTCGTGGGGCGCTGGCAGGGCAAGTAGCACAGGTTCTGGAGCGGACTCGATGGCTGGAACACCCCCTATGTTCCTTGACACCAAAGGGGCGGCCATCTTGCCCGTAGGCACTGGCGAAACAGCCATCTTGTCCATCGCATCCAGAGAGCTGAGGTGCGTTGCAACCGGCGAACTTGAGTGCGTTGCAACCGGCGAACTTGAGTGCGTTGCAACCGGCGAACTTGAGTGCGTTGCAACCGGCGAACTTGAGTGCGTTGCAACCGGCGAACTTGAGTGCGTTGCAACCGGCGAACTTGAGAGCGTTGCAACCGGCGAACTTGAGAGCGTTGCAACCGGCGAACTTGAGAGCGTTGCAAGCGGTGAACTTGAGTGTGTAGCGACCGGCGGGCTTGAGAGCGAAGCGGCCAGCGGGGCAAACGGCTGCTCTGAGACGGCAGCAGGCCGTTCTGGACAACAGCGGGCTGCTCTGGGACAACAGCGGGCTGCTCTGGGACAACAGCGGGCTGCTCTGGGGCAACAGCGGGCTGCTCTGGGGCAACAGCGGGCTGCTCTGGGGCAACAGCGGGCTCGGGCTGGCAGACTGCTCCCAAGTCCATAGAGCTCGAGTACTTCCTCCACGCACGCATGACAGCCAAGACATAAAAAGTGAAGACAGCCCTCTTGGCCATCACAGGACTGACAGGGAAAGCATGCTGGACTGGAGTGGACTCACTGGCTGGAGCGGGCTCGGGAACGGATTCACTGGCTGGAACGTGACATTGCTCTGGGCGATCAGCGGAGACGTGACGTTGCTCTGGGCGATCAGCGGAGACGTGACGTTGCTCCGGGCGATCAGCGGAGACGTGACGTTGCTCTGGGCGATCAGCGGAGACGTGACGTTGCTCTGGGCGATCAGCGGAGACGTGACGTGACTCTGGGCGATCAGCGGAGACGTGACGTGACTCTGGGCGATCAGCGGAGACGTGACGTGACTCTGGGCAATCAGCGGAGACGTGATGTGATGTTGTAGTGGCTGCCATTTTGTGAGTGCTCTCCTGAGCGGCAGCCATTACGTGATTCTCCGTGGTGTCGGAATCCTCCGCGACACCCACAGTAAAACATGAACCACCAGTTAACAGGGCAAAGTCCAGAAGTTCAACGAATGATCCTCGGGACCGTTGGTGATTAAATAGCCCTTCAGTGGTTCATTTAACCATAACAAAAAAAGTCAATGAGGGCACAGTCCGGCAGATCAGATAAGTTAGCTATATCCAAAAAGTTCTGAATATGATCCTCGAGGTTAGAGTTACCTTGGCGAAGACTGACAAGACACATTGCTGGGTCCATGCTGAAGCTGGTAATGCTCCTAGAAGCTGCTGGATCTTTGTGTGGCGAGGTCTTCTGTAACGAATGGAGACTCAGGCAGGAGATCCAAGTGCAGCGTTTTATTAGAAGTGAGCGTGGTCGTACAGGCAGGGTCAATCAGGATCAGACAGGAACAGCAAGGAACAGGCAGAGTCGTGGTCAGAGTACAGGCAGTAGATCGAGGACGGGCAGATATCATTCACAGGACGGTAGACAAGGCAAGGGTCAGGACAGGCAGCAACGGGTCAATAACAGGGAACAGACAGTAACGGCGGCAGGCAGGCAGGCAGGCAGGCAGACAGACAGACAGACAGACAGACAGACAGACAGACAGACAGACAGACAGACAGACAGACAGACAGACAGACAGACAGACAGACAGACAGACAGACAGACAGACAGACAGACAGACAGACAGGAATATAAACGCTCAGAAGTGATACCAGAGTAATCAAGACCTCGCGGTGAGGTGGTGTGAGTGAAAGTCCTTTATAGTCCTGTTAATGTACTGCAGCTGGGTGTGGTGATTAGTGATAGTGATTGGTGGAGTGAGTGCAGGTGATTGGCAGAGAGGATTATGGGTAATGTAGTCCGGGAACTGACAGGAACAGACGGTGATCATAACACTACCAAAGCCGAAAGCATTTAAACCCTGCAATAAAAATGTGTGCTCTATTGTGTCAAACGCCTTATAAAAGTCGAGAAACAAAATGAGTGCATCTGGATTAACAAAGTGATTATAATCTAACAAGTCTAATACAAGCCTAATGTTGGAACTAATGTGACGTTTAGCCATAAATCCTGTTTGAAATTCACTAATTATGTTTTGTAAGCCACTTTTCAGTCTGGTTGCATATACTAAAGCTAAAATTTTATAGTCAACATTTAATAAAGTAATTGGTCTCCAATTGGTGTTTTTGGGTGGAAAGCGGTCAACTGAATCATCCGGAGCATCATTAAAGTCACCACCTATAATTATATATCCTTCCTTGTACTTCTTTTTTAGGTTTGTTAATTTTTGGCAAATTGTCTTAAACATTTCTAGAATATGTGCTCGAACGTTGAAACTATAAACATTGCAAATAATTAGAATATAATTATCCAATCTGAGAGACATTATAATCCATCTTCCATTTTCCGAACGAATAGTTTCCAAAACATCACCTTTAAATTTGTTAAAGAAAATAGCAACACCAGCAGAGTGACTGGATCCATGACTAAAAACAGTTAAATCTCCCCATTGGGTTTTCCAGAAGTTGGTATCAGAATCACAGGAATGAGTCTCTTGGAAAAGAAGAATTTGAGCCTCTGTATGTCTTGCAAAAAGAAATATAGCTTTCCTTTTAATGGCGTCGCGAATGCCTCGAACATTTAAAGAAACAAATTTGAACTTACCAAACTTGTGATCAGCCGTTACAAAAGGGATTGACTAAACAATGAATTATAAGAATAAACTTTGGAGAAAGTGAAAACTGAGAAACCATGAAACATTAAAACATTCAAAACACTTGCTCTGATCCCGATTTATATCGAAACGTTCCTCACAAGACAGCTGTCAGCCATCCGCTCAGGTAACATCTGGAACACTGATGCGTACCCCTTCAATGAAGGCAAATCCTCCTCAAAAGCCGGCCTTCTTGCCCTCTTCTCTCGCACGTTTCACCAGTGGCCATGCCTTCTTTCTTGCAGCTCTCTCCTCCAAAGACAGATCCTCTTTGATGAACAGCCCATTCTCTTTCAGATACTGGTTATCTTTAGCATCTCTCCACACTGTGTTCCGGTAAAGGCGCATGGCGAATTGCATAATTATCACTCTGGGGCGACCATCACCTCTTTTCTGCCCCAGTGTATGAACTGAATCCACCACATCTGGAAATTTATGCGCAATCTTTGGAGATACTTTGGAGAGGATCTTGATAACCACATCACGTACGTTGTTCTCACTGTCTGAACCACTTTCTTTAACACCGTAAATGCTTAGATCCCATCTTCTTTTGTAATTCTGCACTCCCATACATCTCCTTTAGCTGCTTATTTTCTTGCTGCAACGCGGCAACATTTTTTTTCCAGATTCAAAATCTTCTCCTTGTGGGACGTGCTCTCAATTAATAACTTGCTAACAGTGGTAGAAAGAGTGGTGATGGAAGAGGCCGTTTTTCCCCATTATCTTTTCCATGGATTCAACTCTTTGAAATGTGCTATTACATTTCGATGTAAGTTCCGCAACAGCCTCAAGAAGTGAATCAATTTTTTCGTCAATGTTGGCTTTTAATTGACCCTTTTTTCCCGGTGGACTTTTGCACGGAGTGCATGGAAGAGGAGTAGCAAGGCCAACTATTTCTGGGTCAGAAACTTCGTCAACTTCCTTGCCTTCGTCAGTCGTCATGTCGCTTTCTTTAGCTTGAGCCTTTTCTCTATTTCTTTTCTTACCCATATGGGCATGCGAAATACACAACAAAAGAGGAACACTTTGTAACGCTAGAGAGAGAGAGATCGCTCTGGTTCCTCTGGAGCGCGCATTTTAAATTAAAAACGACCGTTGAACTGTCTTTTCATCGAGCAGGATACGTGAGTATTGCTTTTATTTTATCTCTATAAATAACATATGCAAATATTCAAACACGGCCTAAATGTTACATTTATTTGTTGTCTACAAACTGAACTAAATTGTTTGCGATCTAATGCAAAATTTACTAACGTTGTCTTTTATGTGTGCAGATCAGAACGTTAAAACGTCTTCTGGTCAGGTAAATTAAAAATATTTCAACATAACGCCAAAAGTTATAAGCCATAGTGAAGAGAAAATTACTTGAGTGATGGTTGACATTTTAGCACATTATGAACAGACAGCGATCCAGGAACAGCCCATAGCAAACGGACAGCGATTCCACTGTTAATGTTTAACTTAGTCCATTCCCAGCTAACAAAAAAAGGTCCCCAGAACGTCCCCTGAATGGCCTCTGCGAACGTCCCCCGAACGTCCATGTGTAGGTCCTCTAGCTGTCCCGCGGACGTCCGCAAAGACGTCCTCCGGACGTTCACGGGGACGTTCACAGGACGTTCAGCGGCCATTCGGGACGTTTAGGGGACTTTCGATTAAGTCCTCTTGTTGTTTTTTATTTTACTTCTAGGTTAACAAAAGAAAACAAACACGTTGTAAGGAGCAAAATACGTGTATTTATTTATAAATTAACAGTTTTATAATTGTTGTGCTCTTTCCATGTGTGTTAGGCAAACATGCAGTTGTGTGTGCACGCGCGTCTCTCATTGTCAGCTGTGGTAGTCTGATGGCAGTTTTTTCGTTGGCTTCTAACCTAAAACGACAAAATGAACACATTCAATCATGTATCAGGTATCGTTTGTCTATTAAAAACATTTGTTACTGTCAATTTAGGTTTAGTTAGACCAAGATTAGCGCACATTTAAAGATAGGCCGTAACGGTCAGCCGCGACGGACAACAACTTCAGCAAACATTTGTAAATGCAATCTTGTCATATAATTTAAAATTTACAAGATAAACAGTGGTTAAGGTAGCTAATGTCTACTAAACTAAAATTTAAAATACCTTTTCGGCCGAAGAAAGAGAAAACTCAAGGCCTCATCTGAGAAAATCACCAGCAGGACCGTTAACTCTCGACGCAGCTGAGCGTTGCCATGGATACATGCGCGTACCCTAAAGAATGACGTCACTCGATCGTCACTCGCTTGTATCTCCCAGCTGTGTGGCTATATTACACTTTTTGCCACATGCTATACCTGTCTTAAGTGTAAAAATTAAAGTATTTTTTTTCCCTAAAATAATTTTTCTTTAATAAAACAATGTTTGACAGGTATTTATTGGTATAGGAATTGTCTTACCTGTGTAATTTTCCAATTTCTTTGCCAGCAAAGTGCTTTTTCATTCTTCATCTTTTCTTTGCTGCATTCATCAGTTGAAGTCAATAACATTATTTTAGAGCTTCATGGGATTAAATGTTCTTTAAGCATGGGAATACATAATAAATTGTATAGGGTGAGTTCAGGGTGATTGGGACACTTTTTACTATTGAGATGACTTGGATAAAATGTCCCATTCAGTCTGCATTCACCCTATCTTATATAAAGCCTACTATTGAGGGGTATCATGATTTTGATGTTTAAAATGATAACTGCTGAAGGCACACATGATCTGATGACATCTTTAATTAGTTTGTAGGTTGAAGTACTCCATTATTTTTTCCCATATAGGCTAACATGAAAGTTGTTCATTTTTAATATTTACTTCATTTTACAATGAATGGTCATTGTACAGAAATGTCCACTTTTCTGTCCCTAGATTTTACAGAAATATTACACCTGAAAACACTTCAGGATTAAATTTTTATATATATATATATATATATATATATATATATATATATATATATTAATATGAAACAATATGTTATTTGAACAATTAAACCTTCTTGAGCCATCAACGTGGCAATATTCATTTTTTAATTGTAAAAATTCCAAGCACCACAGAAGCTCTCGTCCCCACAGTCATGTACAGAGGGAAAGTGCTTTATTTTGAGCTCACAAACAGTTTTTCTACCATTTCAACTACAATAATGTATGCATAGCTATCAAATATATTATGTAATGGGTGGCTGGAGAAAGATCAGGACCCGGGACGTGCTAAATGTACACGGTGTCGTAAAACATTTGACATTTCCAGACCTGCCAACCTTGGAAAATTTTAAATTTAATTTTTTAAATTCATGATTAATCTTGCATTGCATATAATGTGTGCTTATACAAACCACAAATCACATTCATATATTTAATATGGACAAAAAAATTTTGTTTGCAATTTCAAGAAGGCTATATTTACATACAACTAACCTGACAGTTGAGTCGTTCATACAGGTTTTGTAATGAAAACTAGTCTACAATTAAGAAACCCTTAGAAAATAGTAAACATTGAGTTTACATGTGATTCATTTAAAATACTTAATTTATTATTCCAATATCCAAATATGATACTAAATCCCACAGAAAAAAAGGGTTTCTATTTGTAGCGTGCTGTCTTTGAATTATAAACAAGACAAACATTCGCTGAATAAAAGGTTAGCCAATACAAAATATTTATAGAAAACAGTTGACAATGAATAGAAAGGACCAATAAGAGCAAACGCATCGAGTATTCAAGGATATCAAGAAGTTAGTCATATAACGAGGGGTTGTGATAACTAGCGTCCGTCATTTACCGAATCTTAAAAACACGGGTGGATAGTTAAAAATCTTTTCCTAAAAAAAAATAACACAAGCAAGAACAAATTTTAAACCAAACACGGCAATTTTCATTTTACCTCTCTGTGCGCGCACGCGTTTGTGTTTATGAGGGCTCGGTCATGTTAAATGCATAAGTAACTAATGTGCTAGTTTTCATACAAAATAAGTAGGCTATGTAACATAATTAGTTACTTTAGTTAGTATTAACACAATAACGCAACACATGTAGGCTATGTTTCTCAACAATGAGAATATAAATAGAGGCCTGTTTCTCCAGACTCGCGCTTGTCAGTCAGTCACACATCACAACATTTTCATAATCAGCGATTTCAATTTTATTTAGATTTGTTGTTCAACATTACTTGTACATTTTATACTCACTTACCTTAAAGGTGCCCTAGATTGTTTTTTTACAAGATGTAATATAAGTCCTAGATGTCCCCTGAATGTGTCTGTGAAGTTTCAGCTAAAATTTTTTTTTAATTAATTTTTTTAACTGCCTATTTTGGGGCATCATTAACTATGCACTGATTTTTTCAGCACGGCCCCTTTAAGAGATGTGCTCCCTCTGCCCCACGAGCTCTCGACTATAATACAGTGCATTTACAAAGTTCACACAGCTAATATAACCCTCAAATGGATCTTTACAAGATGTTCGTCATGCATGCTGTATGCATGCTTCGAATTATGTGAGTAAAGTATTTATTTGGATGTTTACGTTTGATTCTGAGTGAATGAGGCATGCTCTGTGGCTAAAGCTAACATTACACACTGTTGGAGAGATTTATAAAGAATGAAGTTGTGTTTATGAATTATACAGACTGCAAGTGTTTAAAAATGAAAATAGCAACGACTCTCATCTCCGTGAATACAGTATGCTGCGTTCACACCAAACGCGAATAGAGCGTCAAATTCGCGTCTACCGCGTCTAGTTTGCCGCTTGAACATTTTGAATGCATTCGCGCGTCTAGAGCGAAATAGACGCGCGTAAAAAACAAGCGTTTGAAGCGAAATTGACGCGCGTCCGAGGCGAAATCCGCTTCTTGTGGGAGGGGCAAGTGCTAGGCGGTTGCCTGTTTGCAAGATGGCTGATGTTGATCGTGCGTTCATCGAGAGAGCTACCGCTTTGTATTTGCTCTGGAGAGCAGAACAGCGGCGTAGAGGTCAGCGTCGCGGGAAGGCCGATAAACGTGTACGTGACTCAAAAGTGAAATGTGTATTTACAACTTACCAGGTAGCCCAATCTCCTCAATCGTTCCTCCATTTTGAATGAGTGACTCCGGGCGGGCCTGCCGCCACAGCAGCAAGCAGGCTCCTGATTGGTTAACGCGGCGCGAATTTACGCCAAAGTTCAAATTTTTCAACTCGGGCGTCAGACGCGAATTCGCGTCAACGCTAAATGCACAAAAAGCACCATTCGCGCGCATCGCGCAAAACGCTCAATTCGCGTCATTCGCGCGAACTAGACGCGCGAATGAGGCGAATTCGCGTCTTCCGCGCCGCGCTAAACGCCTCATTCGCGCCGCGAGACCTCCAGACGCGCGTAAACGCGTCTTTACATTGACTTAACATTGAAATCATTCGCGCCAGACGCTCTATTCGCGTTTGGTGTGAACACAGCATAAGAAACGATGGTAACTTTAACCACATTTAACAGTATATTAGCAACATGCTAATGAAACATTTAGAAAGACAAGTTTACAAATATCACTAAAAATATCATGTTATCATGGATCATGTCAGTTATTATTGCTCCATCTGCCATTTTTCGCTTTTGTTCTTGCTTGCTTACCTAGTCTGATGATTCAGCTGTGCACAGATCCAGACTGTTAATACTGGCCTTTGCTTGTCTAAATGCGTCGAATGGGCTGGCATTATGCAAATATTGGGGGCGTCATACATATTAATGGTCCCGACTGTTACGTAACAGTCGGTGTTATGTTGAGATCCTGAGTGTTTTCCGGAAGTCTTTTAAACAAATGAGATTTACATAATGAGGAGGAAACAATGGAGGTTTGAAACTCAATGTATGTCTTTTCCATGTACTGAACTCTTGTTATTCAACTATGCCGAGATAAATTCAAATTCTGATTCTAGGGCACCTTTAAGGTGTCAGAAGTACCATGACTGCTGTATTGTCCTCGCATGAGAATTCAGTCACAGACGGCGGGAGTGGAAGGAGGGATCGAGCGGGATTTTGTATTGCTGTCGATTTGCAGTCTCTTTTTATTGATAGGCTGTACGCATTTGTCAATCATCCCCTCTTGCTATTTAGGGAAATGAACCCAGCGCTCAGATTGGTCGAACTCTTTTGCTGGATTTGAGTACTACGCGTGCACAGAGGAGTCACCGGGTTTTTGCGTAGTATAGAATGACAAATCGTACCAGCATACTTTGAGGTCAAAATGCGTACCTGGTACGCAAAATGCGTACATGTTGGCAGGTCTGCATTTCTAACATGGGAGAGGCAGCGCTGTCTAGCCACGCTAAAGGTGCAAAGCACCAGTCTGCAGCTGCGTGCTCTATGGCGCGGGATCAGTGCCAAAATCAAGCTTCCGAACGACCGACCGACCGATCGAACGTCAAACCGAACGTCTAGTACTTTGAGCGTCTAACTGAACGTGTCAACCCACGTGACGACCTGACGTGACGCCAGCGTCTTGAAATTAACTGGTTTTTACCTAGAGGTGTAACAATACATCGATATAGATCGATACATCAATCTAATGTCTAATGATCCGATGCATCGATGCAATGCGTAAAAAATCGTTACCTGTGGGCTATTTATAGAGGCACCTTTGTTTTAACACTCTCCACATTTTCACACAATATCAGTCTATGCATTATCGCCAATGCATGAATTCTCGTTTAAACTACCTTTCAGAACTTGTGAAAGACACTCGGGACAGTAGATTGAACTGTCACTGGCTGATCGGGCCAGTGCTGAATCTTCACGAAAGTTTATAATTTGCTTGTGTTTAAAGCCTTGCAAAAAGCAGTGCGCACACATCTCAAACAGTGTCCGTTAGATCACAACACTGGAGAATAGAGTGCTATGAATCGTTCTTCACACACACAGTAACTGAAATTAAAACTGTTAAAAGAATATGGTCAATAAACTGCCGCATAAGAGCGCCGCACGCTGTTGCTCTGTGTTGCTTCAAGCACATCATTCTGCACACGGGATGCGCATAAGTGCTTTGTGCCGCTCTGTATTGGAGCCTTTATAATAAATTTGCACAATGAAAGAATATTAATAGCCTGTCTTGTTTTGTCCTACCTATAACATGTTGTTGCTTCATTAAAAACCTGCGCTATACATTTAAAAGAAATATCTTTTAATTATGTGTGTGTGTGTGTGTGTGTATGTATTCCTTGTTTATAATTTTTTTGACATTACACATTTTAGCACAGAACTAAAATACTTTATTGACTGTTGTCATGTCATAAGCTGTCATTAGATTACTGTGTGAATTTTTTATTTTTTGGATGACCCAATCAGGGTTCAGGATGTGAAATTTTGAAATAAATGTTTGTTATATATTTTGGTTGCAGTTGTGAGTTAATAAAAAAATTAACTGGTTGTGTAAAATAGGCTCAAAATATCGAAATATTAATCGAATCGTATCGTAATCGTATCGCAGAACTTTTTGAGGTATCGGAAAATATTGAATCGCTGGCTATGAGAATCGATATTGTGTCGAATCGTGATGAACTGTCCGATTTACACCCCTATTTTTAACCATGTAAGGTGCCAAGCTGATGTGTAAAGACTATAAATGTACATTACAGGCATGAAAGTATGTGTTTTACTAGCATATAACTGTAAAAAACATCCTAGTCTTAATTTGATCCGTACAATCATGTTAACTGTTAGCTTTATTGCCTACTGTACAATATAGCCTATACCAGTCCATCAGACCTCTTTATCCTACTTCCCAGGAAATCTACAGAATACCAATCAGGTGATGTGCTCCAGGAGAGCCTTTAGTGTGGGCTGTTAAACTAAACTCTGCTGGTCGTGTCCCTGCAGGAACTAAATTGTATAGCCTTGCTTTATACACCTTTTTCCACCAGTTACTTTAAAAAAAAAAAAAATTAGTTATAGTAGTTACTTCTCACAAATAGTAGCTGAGTTAGTAACTAAGTTACTTCATTCTCAATTACCAGGGAAAGTAACTATTGGGTTACTTTTTACTTTTCTTTTTTCAAATATGTCAAATAACTTGGATGCCCTAATATTAAATATGTTAAATGAATGAAATGGACACTAAATACAATCAAATATTTTTATAAAACATTGTACCTAATCTACACTATTTTAATGTTGCTGTGGGGCAACGTGAGAGATAACTATCAAATTCAATATATTATTGTAAATATTATCATTACTATGGAACAATAAAACACAATATGGTTTAGAAGTTTTAATATTTATTGCACAGGCTACAACTGGCCAACATATAAGTCTAAAAATAAATTATGCTTGATCCTTCTTGACTTATGATCCGCTCTTATTCACGACATTAAATTTATCTGTACTGTAGGCTACTGTTGGTAGCCATTAAAGAAAACGTATTTCACATGTTTAAATAGGCCTATTATAATGTTATTTTTTAATTTCATCTATTTGATAATGAAAAGTGAACAGCATGAGTAAGATGCATCATATGATGCCAATATATCGGGAGTCATGAAGTGGGTCAGACATGATTTTGACCACTTCATTAAGTTTTGTTTTGTAGAAAGCCTTTCTTAAATTGAATTTCGTTTTGTAAAAAATGTATCTTAATTTAAATCAATGTTTCATCAACCAATTGCCTAGATTTAATAAATAAGAAGCAAATAAAGTAGACAATATAATCATGGCAGGCGTGGGCGCGGGCGCGATCACTGGCGCGTGAACTGGAGCGCGACTTATAGGCTAAATGAACCGAGACTCAGTATAGTCTGCTTGACTCACAGACATGAGAAATATATCTATAGAAAGCTTGACATGTCTACTTTTATGTAGTCAAATTGGTGTGGTTCTAAAAACAAAGTATGGTCATATCAAATAGGCCTACTGATTAAAAAAAAAAAACAAAGAAGAAATTGTTGTTGTTGCAGGGGCAGTATTTTATAATTACTTTATAATTGTTTTATAGGCCTAATTATAAATAAATAGGGTTAGGGTCTTAATAATTTGATAATAAGCATAAAGGAATCTTGCAGCTATTCTGTTTCTATAAGTTAAATAATATGATCAAGTCACTGCTCTGTAACAAATTAGAATGAAAAAAAAATAAATTGTAAAAGTTTTTGGCCAATCAAATCAAACTTGGAACGTGTTACGTGAAATAAATATATGATATTTCGCTAGGTGGCGACAAGTGTCTGATAAAATGTATTTTATGTATCATTGTATCATTTATTCAAGAGATCCGTTCAAAAACTCAAGGCTATGGAAATAAGTCTGTTGTTTATCCTTTTGATATTTCATTTTAAAAAGTGACTGTCTGTCGTGTTCTGATCTACCCCTTTACATTTCCCTTCATTTGTAAAATTCAAAATTCACCTCTGCAATTCTTCAATTCATGACACATTAAAAAAAGTCTAATAGAAATGTATAGAAAATATGCTTGACACTTGACAGTTTATGGCAACTAGTTCAACCATTTTGCATTAAATGACTCATGCAAGGAACTAATGTTTTAAGGGGTAAAACTATTAATCAGGGAACAAATATCATATTTAATCTAAATGACAATTGATGAATTAGGAAACAGCAGACACACAATCAATTGCATGACTGTACCAAAGAATTTTCAATTTTTTTTTTCAAGAGAATGAGAAATTGCTTTTATGATAGCCTACACAAGACTAGTATGTATTTTTCATGTCTGATAATAAAATAAAAACACAGCAACACACTTCTACAGAATGTAAAGTATAAGTTATATAGACAATATATTTTCTAAAAGGCATGCCTCAATATTGACTTTTGAGCTTGGGTAGGGTACATAGCCTACCTTTAATCAACCAAATCAATCCTAGTTTTTATTTGTGTGTGTAGACAGATAATTTTACAGATAATTAAAGATAATTTTGTCACCAAATCTCATTCAACTGAGATGAAGGAAAGAGGGTAAGAGCAACTGTCCACTAAAGGAATTGTAATGTTAAACTTTCATTCAAAAACATTTTAAAGGCTCTCCTGAGGCTTCACATGATATCAACTGAATATTCTGTTGATTTCATGGGAAAAAGGATAAAGATATACTATATAGGCAATTACAATAATTAACAATTTATTAATTTAGAGTGTCTTGCATGGACTGTGAACATTGCAGCAGGAAATAAAATTAACAATAACAACAAGTTAGAATGACAATATAGGTCAAATTAAGAATATAGAATGTCTGTGGACAGTCTGCTTTTTGAAAGTAAAACAATGGAGGAGCATATGGATTCAGGAAAGAAATATGTTTGTGTTAGTGTTGTTTTAGATGTGTATTGCCTGTAATGTCCAGGATTTAGTATTTAGGTATAAAATATCTTTATTTAGTGCCTATAATGTCCATTTATAGTCTTTATTATCAAATAGATGAAATTAAAAAATAACATTATAATAGGCCTATTTAAACATAAATATGAAACTAAATACGTTTTCTTTAATGGCTACCAACAGTAGCCTACAGTACATAAATTTAATGTCGTGAGTAAGAGCGGATCATAAGTCAAGAAGGATCAAGCATAATTTATTTTTAGACTTATGTGTTGGCCAGTTGTAGCCTGTGCAATAAATATTAAAACTTCTAAACCATCTATTGTGTTTTATTGTTCCATAGTAATGATAATATTTACAATAATATATTGAATTTGATAGTTGTCTCTCACGTTGCCCCACAGCAACATTAAAATAGTGTAGATTAGGTACAATGTTTTATAAAAAATATTTGATTGTATTTAGTGTCCATTTCATTCAACATATTTAATATTAGGGCATCCAAGTTATTTGACATATTTGAAAAAAGAAAAGTAAAAAGTAACCCAATAGTTACTTTCCCTGGTAATTGAGAATGAAGTAACTTAGTTACTAACTCAGCTACTATTTGTGAGAAGTGACTACTATAACTAATTATTATTTTTTTTAAAGTAACTGGTGGAAAAATGTGTATAAAACAAGGCTATACAATTTAGTTCCTGCAGGGACACGACCAGCAGAGTTTAGTTTAACAGCCCACACTAAAGGCTCTCCTGGAGCACATCACCTGATTGGTATTCTGTAGATTTCCTGGGAAGTAGGATAAAGAGGTCTGATGGACTGGTATAGGCTATATTGTACAGGCAATAAATTGTAGGCAATAAAGATAACAGTTAACTGCTGAAAAAAACAATAGAAACCATTACAGAAATCCTAATGGTTTCCACTACTTTGGGGAACGTCACGTGACCCAGGTGTCTGAAAGCAACTATCCAACAACTCCAATCCCTATTGGCCGGCGACAGCCTATAACGTCATACGGCGCGACCCGGAAGTATAAAGGGAGCACCTGGAGAGACAGAAGACATCTCATCATCTTTCGGTCCTGTTCTGTCTGATTACGACTATTCCAACTCCAGTAGGGTTTTTTATATGCCTTACTAACGTTCAAGAGGATGTGTTTATTCATGTCCCCGGGTTTGACACTTATATTCACATTTTCTGGGCGTTTTTCTGTCTGGAGAGGAGCGAGCATACACAGTGCTTGAGTCTGTTGTTTGTCTGTTGTTTACTGTGAGCATCTCCCTTTTCGGGACGCTCCGTTCTCGTTTGACACTCTTCCCGAGGGAAGAGGTGTCTGCATCTGTGCCTTATGGTACTGGCCCCGTTTGCTGAAGCAATACGGTGGCTGCGATCATAGGGCTCGCAGATGAGTTTGTTTCTGTTTGATGTCATCGTGTCCGGCGCGAGCGCTCCTCTGGCTGTTGTGAGTGTGCGGAGCTGCTGTGTGTTTGGGACGCGCTTCTCGGCGGGCTGCAGCTGCCGTGAGAGCGCGTTAAGAAAGGGGCCGCGCGTGGATGGCTCGACGAGCGGTTCCTTTCTGTCCATTAATGCAGCGGCTTCCATGACTTTCCATTCCCTTCTGATCTCCTCGTTTGAGATCGGGAGGGCATGGAAAAACCCCTAGCCGTCCAGATTTGTATCTGAACCCAGACAGACGGGAGGAGGAAGAAGCAAGAGTGAGGTGGGTGACCGATTGTAAACACTGTTGCGTTTGTATCGATCCCCCAGCTACATAGGGCGATTTATATCTACCCTCTCCTCTTCTTCTTCTGCCTCCTGTATATATATATATGTTTATTGCCTATGTATATGTATATAAACATATTCATGCTCAGATGCTTCTTATGGTCAGACTGATGGCTGGGACCATAGTGATTATTCATGTCAGCCCGCTGTTTCTGTTTGATAGTAAGAGGATCTTTTAGGCTTAAAAGAGCCTTGGATTCCATCCTTTTTATGTAAAAAAGGAGCATTGGGAGTCTTTGGTCTTTGAGCCGCAGGGGGGTCTATATTTTATGTGTTTAAAATAATACCTTATTTTCCTGTATAGTTTTCTGGGCATGCAGTCAGGAAAAAGTAGGGGTTTTTTGGGCAAACTGGCAAAAGTTTTTTGGGCAAAAGTTGATAGGCTGGCTAGTGTGCAGGCCACAAAATGGCCGCCTCTTAGCCGCCTGTTGTTTAGAAGTAGCTTCTCATCTGCTGTGTTCTAGGATAGTTTGAGTTAGCACTCGTCACTTCAGTTCCCATTCAGTCGGTCACGTTCGACGTACGTCGGACAGACCGACAAATAGGAATCTCGCTAGAGAGGCCAATCTACTTCGAGTGTAACTAAACGAGCCAATGCACATTGGCATGCAATCATATGCATCAGCTGCTTGCCTCGCAGCGCGGGTATATAATGAGCAGCAGGTGCGTTGCATCTTCAGCTTTTCGCTTCGGAGCCAAACTTCTGCAACAGTGTGAAGAAAGCTACTGAAAGCACGAGTGTTGGAAAACGAGTCAGCTCTTCGAGACGTCTCTTTGTTGCGGTGCAGGCGGACAGTGCAGCAGCGGGGCCGATTTTCTCCTTTGTTTTTCCTTTTGCCTTTTTATTTTGAGCAAGAAGCTGTAGTCAGCATGAAGGCCGTTCTCACGGCTGGTGAAACGGTGCGCCTAGAGCGCTAAAAAGCTGTTGTTACAGCTGGTAAGAGAGCGCCTTCAAGGAGAGTGCACACGACAGGCTGCACATTTCCCTGTCTGTGTTGCAGCGGCTTTTCCCCTGCGTGCTTCAGCACCTAAAAGAGTCAGTCCTTGAAAGAGCTTACACAAGTAGTTCGCGTCTTTTTAAAGATGTCATTCTACTTGTGTGTTTCTGGATGCGGTCGTTACCTGGCGCCTCGGGATGGTCACCAACGCTGTATCGCGTGCTTGGGCTTAAGGCACGCTGAGGCGGCGTTTGTGGACGAGTCGTGTACCCATTGTGGGAAGATGACCGTCGCGGAGTTGCGGTCGAGACTCCAGTTCCTGCAAAGGGGCGGAGTCCCGGTCCCCATGCCTCGTTCCAATCCTCCCCAGAGGGTTGCTTCGGGCAGCGGGTCCGGTGACTTGAGGATTACGGTGAGCGCGCTTCCTTCGGGGAACCAACCCCCTAGGAACCCTCGCCCCTCTTGCACTCCGCAGCCAGTAGAGCTGCCGGGGGAACGCGGTGGACCACCCCAGAGGTGTGTACCATCCGTATCCTTCGGAGCTCCCCAAGACGACCGGATGTCGATCGCTGCATCGGAGGGTGAGCCTGACGCTTCTGGGGATGACGAGTCGGCGCAGCTGCCTCCTTCGGGAGTGACAACTGTGCCCGATTCAGACCCGGAAATGATGGCTATGCTTTCCCGGGCCACCAACAGGGTCTGGCTCGTGTGGAATCCTCCACCGTGTCCCGAGCCCTCGAGGTTGGACGATTGGTTTCTCGGGGTGGCAAGGGCTGGTTCTCAGCCCCCCACCCCAGTACCTTTCTTCCCGGAGGTGCATGAAGAGCTCACTGGCACGTGGACGGCACCTTTTACTGCCCGAAACCGTGTCGGTGGGTCCTCCTCCCTCACCACCCTTGATGGCGGAGCGGCGAAGGGTTATACGCGCATACCCCCTGTGGAACGGGCCGTTGCTATGCAACTGTGCCCTAACTCCACCTGGCGGGGGGAGCCGTCTCTCCCTTCCCGGGCCTGTAAGTACTCGTCGGATCTTACCGGCAAGGCTTATCAGGCCTGTGGGGAAGCCGCTTCTGCCCTACAGCCAGCGGTACCCAAGTTTTCAATAAAAGAGCAGTTTCCTCTATCTCCGGGTCCGAAGAGGGCTCAGAGAGCAGTGGGAGGGCAAGAACCTCACCACTCTCATCCACCTCTTCTGTCGCCAGCGGACAGCAGCGAGCAGCAGGTAGGCAAAACCTCGACTGCTCCCTCTGTCCACCCGTGGAAGCAGGTAAGTGTTGCACAGCACACTGTGACCCCGCTTCGGGCCGCCTCACACAGAGAGCCTCCCGGGCCGCGTCCCTGCGTTCCACCTCGCTGCCCCGCGGCGGGTACGCCGGTGGTCCCCTTGGTGTCGCTTGTGCGGTCTCTGGGAGCCTGGCTAGCGCTCCCCAGTCCGTCTCGCTGGCTCCTTCGGACCATCAGGCTCGGCTATGCGATTCAGCTCGCCCGGCGCCCCCCCCAAGTTCAGGGGCATCCTCTTCACTTCAGTGAAAGATGCCGATGCCCCTGTCCTGCGTGCGGAGATCGCAGTCCTACTGGCGAAGGACGCGATAGAGCCGGTCCCTCCAGCCGATTTGAGGTCAGGGTTCTACAGCCCCTACTTCATTGTACCCAAGAAAAGCGGCGGGTTACGACCGATCTTGGACCTGCGAGTTTTGAATCGGAGCCTCCACAAGCTACCGTTCAAAATGCTCACGCAGAAACGCATTTTCGAATGCATCCGTCCCCGAGATTGGTTTGCAGCGATCGACCTGAAGGACGCGTACTTCCATGTTTCGATTCTTCCGCGACACAGGCCATTCCTGAGATTCGCGTTCGAAGGTCGAGCATATCAGTACAGAGTCCTACCCTTCGGGCTGGCCCTGTCTCCCCGCGTCTTCACGAAAGTCGTGGAGGGAGCCCTTGTTCCCATGAGAGAACAGGGTGTTCGCATTCTCAACTACCTAGACGACTGGCTCATTCTGGCACAGTCTCGGGATCAGTTGTGCGAACACAGGGACTTGGTGCTCAGTCACCTCAGCCAGTTGGGGCTTCGGGTCAACTGGGAAAAGAGCAAACTCGCCCCAGTGCAGAGGATCTCTTTTCTCGGTATGGAGTTGGATTCGGTCGAGCAGATAGCATGCCTCACAGAGGAACGTGCTCGGTCGGTGTTGAACTGCCTGAATACGTTCAACGGCAGGACAGCGGTCCCACTGAAATTCTTTCAGAGGCTCCTGGGGCATATGGCGGCTGCAGCGGCTGTAACACCGCTCGGTCTGCTTCATATTAGACCGCTTCAGCACTGGCTTCACGGCCGAGTCCCGAGATGGGCATGGCAACGCGGCACGTTCCGGGTGCCAGTCACTCAGGAGTGCCGCCAAACCTTCAGTCCGTGGTCGGACCCTTTGTTTCTCCGGGCAGGAGTGCCCCTAGAACAAGTGTCCCGGCATGCTGTGGTGTTCACAGATGCTTCTGCCACCGGCTGGGGTGCCACGTACAACGGGCATGCAGTGTCAGGGGTTTGGACGGGACCCCATCTGCATTGGCACATCAATTGCCTCGAGTTGCTGGCAGTACGCCTTGCTCTGAGCCGCCTCAAAGGCCCGCTACGGGGCAAGCGTGTACTGGTCCGTACGGACAACACTGCGACCGTTGCGTACATCAACCGTCAAGGTGGTCTACGCTCCCGTCGCATGTCGCAATTCGCCCGCCATCTCCTCCTGTGGAGTCGGAAGCATCTGAGGTCGCTTCGCGCCATTCATGTCCCCGGTGTGCTCAACCGTGTGGCCGACGAGCTATCACGAGCTGCGCTGCCAGGAGAGTGGCGACTCCACCCCCAGGTGGTTCAGCTGATCTGGAGAGAGTTCGGAGAGGCTTAGGTAGACCTGTTTGCCTCACCAGAAACCTCCCACTGCCAGTTGTTTTACTCTCTGACCGGGGGAACACTCGGGACAGACGCACTGGCACACAGCTGGCCCTGGGGCCTGCGCAAATATGCGTTTCCCCCAGTGAGCCTACTTGCACAGACCCTGTGCAAAGTCAGGGAGGACGAGGAGCAGGTCTTGTTAGTTGCGCCCTACTGGCCCAACCGGACCTGGTTCCCAGAACTCTCACTCCTCGCGACAGCCCCTCCCTGGCCCATCCCTCTGAGGAAAGACCTTCTTTCTCAGAGACGGGGCACTCTTTGGCACCCGCGTCCAGACCTCTGGAAACTCCATGTCTGGTCCCTGGACGGGACGCGGAGGATCTAGGTGACTTACCCCCCGGGGTACTTAACACCATCACTTCGGCTCGTGCACTGTCTACGAGACGTGCTTATGCCTCGAAGTGGAACCTGTTCGTCGAGTGGTGCTCTTCTCGCCGAGAAGACCCCCGAAGATGCTCGATCGGTGTCATGCTTTCCTTCTTGCAGCAAGGGTTGGAGCGCAGGCTGTCCCCCTCCACCCTCAAAGTCCATTCTGCTGCTATCTCCGCTTACCACGACCACATAGATGGCAAATCTGTTGATCAGCACGACCTGGTCGCCAGGTTCCTTAGGGGGGCGAGACGGTTAAATCCTCCTCGTCCCCCCTCCATACCCTCTTGGGACCTCGCTCTGGTGCTAAGAGCACTCCAGATTGCTCCCTTTGAGCCTTTGTAGTCAGCAGATTTAAAGATTCTCTCTATGAAGACTTTGCTGCTGGTTGCATTGGCCTCTATCAAGAGGGTAGGGGACCTGCAGTCATTTTCGGTCGACGAATCGTGCCTAGAGTTCGGGCCGGGTGACAGCCACGTGGTACTGAGACCCCGGCCTGGCTATGTGCCCAAGGTTCCTACCACTCCCTTCAGGGACCAGGTGGTGAGCCTGCAAGCGCTGCCCTCGGAGGAGGCAGACCCAGCCCTGGCTTTGCTCTGTCCAGTCCGCGCCTTGCGACTGTACATAGACAGAACTCGAAGCTTCAGGACCTCAGACCAGCTCTTTGTCTGTTACGGAGGCCAGCAGAAGGGAAAGGCTGTCTCCAAGCAGAGGATGGCCTACTGGATAGTGGATGCCATCGCCCTGGCTTACCAAGCTCAGGGCGTGCCCTGCCCGCTCAGGTTGCATGCTCACTCCACGAGAGGTGTAGCATCCTCCTGGGCGCTGGCTCGTGGCGCCTCGCTAACAGACATTTGTAGAGCTGCGGGCTGGGCGACACATAACACGTTCGCTAGATACTATAGCCTTCGTGTCGAGCCGGTCTCCTCCCGTGTTCTCGCCTCAGGTCAGAGGCACGGAGAGGCCCCGGCTTAGTGTCGGCTTGCTGCGCCACATGCGCGTTCTATTCTCCAGAGAGTCCCTACGGGCAGACCCTGTTGAGTCCTCCGGTTACCCCTCGGCAGCCGACGTGGCGGAGCGTCTGGCGCCAGGCCTATACTCCGTTGTATCCTTGAGAACCGGATTTAGGCTGGGTTCCATATGTGTGACCCTACGGGGATCCTATATGGGTTTTCTCCACGGTTGCTCCTAAACGAAGCCCGTGTCTTTCCCTCTGGGAGAACCCACCTCTTACCGAGTTGGAGTCACCCCAGTTCTTCCATATGTTGTACAACCTACAAGGTTAGTCCATATGTACTTCTCCATATAACTCCTTCGGGGAAGGATATGGCTTCCGCAGCGTTCCTTATCTGATGTAAGGCTACGCTTTCCCAGTGTTATCCATAGTCTCACTGAGTGGGTTTTGGGAACAACAGTGATCGACCCTCTCTGTGTGAGCTCGGTCCCACCGTCCTTAGGCAAGGGGGTTCAGGTGGCTCACGACAGAGCGCTGGAAGAGGGCAGCTCCTGTGGCGCTTTGGTAGGGATTCCTATTCGTCGGTCTGTCCGATGTACGTCAAACGTGACCGACTGAATGGGAACGTCTCGGTTACAAAGGTAACCCTCGTTCCCTGAAGAAGACGTACGTCCCGTCGCCACAGGCGTTGTCCTGCTGATGCTGCCGCCTGCTGGGTTCGGCTCCTCAGCGAAAACCTGAAGATGCAACGCACCTGCTGCTCATTATATATCCGCGCTGCGAGGCAAGCAGCTGATGCATATGATTGCATGCCAATGTGCATTGGCTCGTTTAGTTACACTCGAAGTAGATTGGCCTCTCTAGCGAGATTCCTATTCGTCGGTCTGTCCGACGTACATCTCCGTTCCCTCCTTCAGGGAACGAGGGTTACCTTTGTAACCGAGACGTTATTATGCATGTTTAGGTCGGCCTTAATTGTCCGCCTGACATTGTTTGCTTGTGAGCTTCGCTTTCTTTCTCTTTCCATGAGATTTGAAGGTGAAGCCCAGGCTTCACTAGGCTTGTGGCCCTGTAAGAAGGCCTGTAGCTTAGCGGCCAGGCTAGAGCTAGGTTAGGTGTGTTATTTGCGTATAACCCTATGTATACTATCCCTTGTCAGGTTGTATAGTTCCTAGTTCTGGTCTCCTCCAGAGGGAGTTGTCAGGCCGTATGCCCATTATCCCCTTACTATGTAGGTGCAATTGTTGAGTTTAAACAGCTAGGTTGTAGACTGTTTTTTAGACTCCCTGATGCTGTTATCTCAGGTGGTAGGCCCTTATCTTTGCGTAGATAAGTCATGCTGTGTGTGCAAGGCCCCACTCTCTAGAACTTTTATGCTAGGGAAAATGGGTTTTTTCCTCTGAGCCACTTGTTTCTCTAATCAAGTTTGAGTTGATGTTGCTAGGGTTTAGCATTCGTCCTCTATGGCTCAGTACAGATTTGAGAATCTGTATGGAGAGAATTATTTTCCTCTTTGAAAACAGCATATACATCAAAGCGCTGCATTTGCTTTGAAGTTCTAGATTTTTGCCCTACATCGTATGTGAGCTTACTTATGCTGCCACAGGTTAGCACCTGTTCCCATAATAGCAGGCTTTTTTATGTAGCCGCTATGGGAGACACTGTTGACCTATATTCCCCATTAGTAGGTTTATTGGTGTTAGTGAGTGCATCACCTGTTGGATTGCATACTCAGGGTAGTATAGAACCACTTTTTGAGAAAAGCTGGTTTGTATTAGCTCCCTTTTTGTGATCTTGTTAACAGCTATATTGCATATAACTTTGATCGTAGGCTCTTATGGTTAATTAGCCTCCTTCTAGTTAGCAATTGTTTTTATAACAAGTGCTGTTAGCTGATCATAGTTTGCTCACATAGTTTACAGCATTTCACGGGCTGAAGCCACGTGTCATTAGAATGGTAGGCCCCAACAGGCCTCTTTTCTAGTTCACATGCTGGCACAGTCTGTGTTTCATTTCAACAGTTGCTGAACGCCACTTGTCACTGAGATTGTAGGCCCCATTAGGCCTCCTTTTTAGTTGATTTGTTGGCAGGATGCTTTGAAAAAACCTGACCACCTTAAAAGGCCACACCCCACCTCGACGGATAGGCCCTAATCAGGCCTGTTCACGTTGGGTGGCAGCGTTCTATGTATTTCTTCTGAGGAAGTTTCAATGCTAAATACATGGCTTTTGGGTGGACTGGTTATGGCAGCCGCTTACTAAGGTAGGCCTCTTCTCAGCCTCTGGTGTAGCATTTGGAGTTCAGCTGCGTACTCTTCTCGCTGTGAGAATTTATGGTGCTTTTCCGAGTACTTGAGTGGCTAGCCCCTCAGGATGTATGCTGTGGTTAAAACTTACTGAGGTTTGGTTTGAACTGCATCCGTCTCCCTGAGCCTGATCTTACGCTAGTTGAGCTAATAGCCACCTAGAGGTCTAAGGTGGATCTATTCATGCTCCTAGAGATGGCCACTGGACTTATGCCATATGTCTAAAGGTTGCTAGGCCCTATGGGCCGCCCTTTTTCAACATAGTGGTATATGTTGATGTGTATTTCTCTCTGAGAACCTTTATATACACTTCTGGTTGGCCAGGTGCCCAGATGATATTTAACCTCCTTGGTGTCAGTTATTTATCGTTCTTCATTGCCTAAGAACACTGCCACGAGCTGATGCCCACGTGTCTGTTGAGGTGATAGGCCCGAACAGGCCATCCTCGACTATGTGTCGGCGTATGTTGTACTCCTCTTGCTTGAAAGAGTAAAAAGGTGCTTTTACTGAGTACACTGCTCGTTGGATTGTGTTGGGTAGATTATCATACGGGCGCTTTGCAGTCTCCCATGCTGCCATTGAAGTTGCCTGTCTGCTGCAGCCAGACAGGTGTTCAGGGTGGCCCCTTCAGGCCACTTTTTGAATATACTTCTGTTTCACATAGTTACTATCATGCTGTAGGCTCCTCTTTGGCCTCCATGAGTACGTGCCCATTGCATGGTCTACCTGTTAGGTGAGCTTTGTACTTCCCCTTTGGGGGTTATGTTGTGATAGTGCTTAGCTCCCTAAGCTGATCATGGTGGTAGGCCTTATCAGGCCTCCTCCTAAGATTCAGCCCCAGGCTGGTTTGTGCTCCCCTGTATCAGGGTTCTCTAGCGCACAGCCTCCTCAGTGCGTTAATTAAGCACTGAGTAGATCCTAGGATGAGTGGATTATCTCCCCTCAATAGGAGGGTTCATAGCACTCAGCTGAGTTCTGCTCTCCAGGATGCCCATCTCTACGCGTGGGTCTGAGTTGCTTCTGCCTTTCTGCAGTCACTCTTACCTGCTCTCTTCTATGAAGAATGCGTTATGGAGATTCTGTACTCAGACAGGGTTGGCCAAGACTAAGTTTGTCCTATGACAGACCAGGTCGGCCTCCCTGGTGGCATTAGGGGTAACTTTGTTCCCCTCTAGTGACTGGACGGGATTCCCTTCGGTTCCCTGGCCTCATTCCCTTAAAGAAACCACTTTGTCTGTGGAAAAGTTGGTTTCAGATGCCTCTAGCGGCCTTAGTAGGCCTTCTATCTCTGGAAGGCCTCTGTTGGCTCAGCTTGGGCTGTTGGCCATAGGGAATGCTGTCACTGACAGCCTGGTGTGACCCGAGGGTGAGTTGCTAAGCGTTTCCTTCGAAACTGCTTGACGTTTGTCAGCCATATTATTTGGCATGCACTCTCCTCAAGCATGGCGGCGTGGGTATATCGTTCCCCAAAGCGCAATCAGCGCAGAGTTGAAGTTCCCTTTCGAAAGGGAACGTCTCAGGTTACGTATGTAACCATGGTTCCCTGAGAACAGGGAACGAGACTCTGTGCTTTCCAACCATGCTTCGGGCTGCCTGCCTGCAGAACAGTCCCTCAAGACGATAGATGTCTTCTGTCTCTCCAGGCGCTCCCTTTATACTTCTGGGTCGCGCCGTATGAAGTCATAGGCTGTCGCCGGCCAATAGGGATTGGAGTTGTTGGATAGTTGCTTTCATACACCTGGGTCACGTGACGTTCCCCAAAGCGCAATCAGCGCAGAGTCTCGTTCCCTGTTCTCAGGGAACCATGGTTACATACGTAACCTGAGACGGTTACATGCTAGTAAAACACATACTTTCATGCCTGTAATGTCCATTCATAGTCTTTACACATCAGCTTGGCACCTTACATTGTTAAAAACCAGTTAATTTCAAGACGCTGGCGTCACGTCAGGTCGTCACGTGGGTAGACACGCTCAGGTAGACGCTCAAAGTACAAGACGTTCGGATAGACGTTCGGTTTGACGTTCGATCGGTCGGTCGTATGAGGGGTGACTTCAACAAAATGTGATGATTGCTAAGCAAACTGAGAGGAGAACTAACGTGTATACGCACACCAGCCGTCTGGCCAAAATCCCATAGTATTCAGGTGTCAGACGTCAGATATGAGACGTTAAACATCACGGTCACGTGTTGGAGCTATGCTCAAAGTGCGCGGCGGCCATGGCGGCGACGTAGTTGAGAAAGTAAAATAACAAGCCCAAAAAATGCATATAAGTGGCCATGGTAACACTGCAAGTGCGCGCTTGGCTTGAAGCAGCTAAACAAATAAAACAGCAGAGTGTTTCAAAACTGCCCGTCACTACTAAGGACACTACTATTGATCTAGTTTTGTCACTACTCATGATTGTGTTCTGTGCATTAGTTAAAGATTCATATTTGATGTTATTTAGAACAGTATGTTTATTCTCACCAATACTATGCATATTTCCTCACCTTTCACATGTGATGATATTTTCATATAGTTAATATCAAATTTTTAAACTTGTCAGTCAGTAGTTAGTTGAAGTGATTAATCACCATAAGCAGTGGTTATGCTTGAACGTAACATGGTGAACAGCCATAGAATATGTAACTTCTGAGTGTCTATATTTCTATTTTCAAGTGAAAAAGCGACACTCAACATCATCACTGTGTGGTTTAGGGAGTTATTGAAGATGAAGGTGTTTAACTTGCTGGATAATTGAATGTGGATTCAATGAGGCCAGAACACATTGTTGTGAATGGATGAATACTCTCTCCACCTGTCACTTTGGTCTTAGTCATCACACACTTGAACTAGCAGCTTGTCAGGTGACCAACAGCAGATGGAGATCATACTCTATTGCCATTCCTGCAGTTCCCAGATGTGAAACGTAGAATATTCTGCTGGATTTGAACCACTGAATTTTCATTGAATAAAGTGAAATAAAATGGACTGAAAATTGCCTGTCGAATATTACAGGTGGTATTTTTAGACAGACTGAATATTTATTGATATGAAGTTTGGATGGTGAATATGGATTATTGAATTTTTAATAATGAAACTGTGTATGATTGAAACAGCTTAAATATACAAACATGTTGAATTTCATGCAAGTCCTGAAAATACAATTCTTACTTTAAGATGTTAATGCAATGCATTTTTTTAATTAGTGCTATTCAACAAACTTTTCTGTTTCAAAGACATTTGTCATTATTTTACGGTCATACTTTCAGAGCTAGCCGATGATTTTATCTTTGTAAAATTTATATGCATATTCCCTTAGATTCACTTTCACACATACTTGAACATTTTATTTATATTTATTAAACTGATTACTTGCAGAACTGTTTTGTGATTTACCACACTAAAAGTATTCATGCAGTGATTTATTACATAGAAAATACACAAATATTGTAAATATTTATCTTAACCTCTACAGAGAATGTGTGAATCATATTTTATGTTTATAAATGATTATATATTGGTAACTATTATGATTAAAGATGAGATTAACATCGATTGTAGATTATATGTAATCATCTCCATTAATTATCAACACACACTTAATGGCTGAAGATCCATTGAAATCTTGTGTAGTCAGACGTAGAGCAGTGATAATAGTGATTTGTCATGATTAAATCTCCAGCAGAAGAAAGCAAAGCAGCAATATGATCAGAGAAGCAGTAGTCCTGGAGCTGGAACTGCAGACTATGTCCACACACTCACTAGAAGAGGAGAAGATGAACATCATTAATGCAATAGAGAAATACTAACGTAACTGCATATAAAATCACGTCACAAACAAATGAGTCGCTGTTTGAATCACTCAAATCCTGTTTACCAGCCCTATTTACGGTTATTTCTGGTCATAAAGCAATGCTGTGTCATGTTGGGACGGCACTTGATGAATCAGTTTAATCTAATGTTGTATTCTCACCGTTCAGTGTGTCCTGCTGGTGTAGCTGTAGTTGAGATCGGCTGAGCTGTGGAAGATGCTCTGAGAAACAAACAAAAATACTCTTAGGTTTTATCATCACATGCAAACGCTTCCAGTTTCATTCTAATGTCTGTATATCATTATATATCTTTACTTTCATTAAAGGCTTTGAGAATCTTTCCTGTTATCACTGATAATGTTGAAATCTAAAGTGATTGTAACTTTATGTGAAACTCTTCATGTAAACGTTCAGGTTAAATCCTACATTTTCCTTTCAGTTCTAAGAAAGACTTTTGCCTTTAAAGAATGAGAGCTTAGAAGATAAGAAGTGTTCTGGGTGGTTGCTATGATGTTGCTAGGCGATTGCTAGGGTGTTCTGGGTGGTTGCTAAGGTGTTCTGGTTGGTAGCTATGGTGTTGCTAGGCAGTTTGTAATTGTCACAGATAGTTACTATGGAGTTTAATAGAGTTCTTAGCATGTTTTAGCCTGATTCAGCATTTAGTTAATCACTATTAGCATGTAGCTATTCACTGCTAGCATGTCTCTACGATGTTCTGATGCAGAGATATAGGTGTGGCAAGGGGGGTGTGGTTCAGCGAAGTCTGCAGCGGGAGAGAGTGACAGGAGACGCACGGTGAGTGAGTGGATTGAGCGCAAATAACAAACACCTGTCTCTTGTTTCAGTAATTGGCGTGGAGAGAGTATTTAACGCCAGGAGAAACAGGAGCGAGCGAGAGAGAGAAGGACTACTGACTGCTGGACTCCAGAGTGACTGAAGCTGCCTGTTGGAGTGATTTTTATGTTTTCACATTTGACCGTATTGTGCCTGTCTGCACACCTTTTGTTTATGTTTTGCTGAATAAAAAGCAGTCAGTAGTTAAGTCGACCCTGTCCTCTTCCTTCCTTATTACGAACATTGTTACAATAGGTCTAACTGAACGGTTGCTAGGGTACTCTGTTTGGTTGCTAGGGTGTCAGATTAATTATATCTGAGTCAGATTAATAAGTGAATTATGAGCGTGGTGCTTCACCTGCTCTCTGTTTCGTTCATCAGTTTCAAACAGCAGCGTTACAGATGTGAATATATTCACTCAGTACATCATGTTCTCCTACATTATTTCTCAATAAAGTGTTTATTTTTAATGTTTCTGATGTGTTTGTGTTCATCAGAGGTTTAGAGGATGTTCACCTCACAGCACATGGTTCCTGATGGACACTTGAGTCAGCAGAAGTGTTGAAGTTCTTCACGGTCACTTTAGGGCAGGATAGAGAGTCCTTCTGAAGCAGACCTAAGATATCTGGATCGGCACACGACATTTATAGAGGAGAGACACAATGGAAATCTCATTCCTGCCCATCATCATTCTCATGACGCCCAGTTTGATCTTGATACAGCAGCTAAACTCGTTCTCTGAGGTTCCTTCACAAATCATACCTTGAAAGTCGAGGAGAAATATGATGTCACCACCCTTGATGAACTCTCTTCGAGTGAGATCATCTTTTGTCAGGAGCATAAGAGTGGAAAATCTAAATAGATCCACAAACACAGTCTCATTGTTGATGTTGGTTTGAGATCCAGTGATTCGAGGATTATCCCAGAAATACTTGCCACCTGTGAGAACAAAACATGACTGTTAAAAGAACCTTAAAAGCTCCAGATAATAACTTTGATTCTCATCAAGTAAAATGTTGCATATAAACACATGAAATATGACAGAAAATAATCAGATTTAATTAAAGATCTAACCTAAAGTCACATTAGGGTCAGTGGTGACGCTTTGCTCGAAGGACATGCGCTTCTGTATGTGTGGATTCTGGTCGAGGATCTGGACGGTTATTTGTCTCCATGGACAAGGCCACTGCAGCTGATGATCATATGCACCAGATACCAAAGAAACAAACATTGCAAGTTGATTTCCTGATAAAATTAACCCAGCCACAAAGCGATAACCATCACTGGAGTAATACAGTGGACTCGACCAAAAGCCAAACCCACTGTTCAGTTCCTTCTCAAAGTCTCTCATCTGCCATGTGAGAAAAGGACACTCGGTCTCTGAAACATTGATATCATCCAGTGAGAATCCTCCACGGGAGTTTCCAGCTCCTTTACGGCCTTCAAACACAACTTGGAAAGAAGTATTTGCGTTCAGTGGCACATGATGCAGCTTCCAGTAGTTCCCAGGGGTTTCTGCAAGAGACGAAGCGGTCAGTAAGACTGAAATACAGGTCTGTGTGACGATATGAATAGACAGACCTGTGATCTGATCCATCAGTCTGAGAGATCCTCTGCTGTCAGACTCGTTCTGGAACTCTCGGATCCAGATGTTGAGCTGGTCAGACTCGTTTCCGCTGTGATAGTAGTAGAACTGTAGGCACTGGACTTTGCAGTCTCTTGTCGGGGTCAGTGTCCTGCTCTCCAGTCGGGCTGCGTCCCCCTGGTTTCTGCCCCCAGTGCTGAAGTGCATGAAAGAAGACGACCCTGCAGGCATGAAAACAGCTGTGAGGTTTGAGGAACTGGGAGGGACAGAGACTGGGACTGTGGACGGAAGTGAAGATCTCACCGTTCTGCTTTCTGCTCAAGTAGGTGTGGTCAGTCACATTGACGCCACTCACTGATTTCAGTCTCTTCCAGCCTTCATCAGCAGCAGAACAGACTCTCATCTGACACAGAGATTCATCATCAAAACTACAGTGGTCGAGGAAAGAGACGGAGGAATCTGAAATAAAGACAAACAAACTACAGTTTCCATTCATCACGATGATCCTTGATCTCCCTGCCATCAGAGATCGGTCCAGGTGAGATATTCAACAAGTGCAGGTTCATTTCAGTCTCACACTGAATCCACAAATGAAAGAGAAACAAAACATTAAAGGCCACAAATGAAAGCTGTCAAATACTCACTGCACTTATAGAGTTTGTTGAGCTCAATCACATCAGATTCACTCATTTCCATCAGTTGTCCGATCACTTCCTGAAACTCAGATTGTTTGGTGGTGATCGTGGGTCCACTACCGTTGCTGAAGGCGTTTTTATCAAAATGCATGACAGAGTAATAATCATACGGGGTGATGGACACGATCTCACTGGATTTATTGAAATAACCCTCAAACCCTGAAAAGAAACACTCTTGCAGTTATTAATGTGATTGTTCATATTTCCTGTAAGCGCTCTTTAGTGACATTGACACTCAGTTTGTACAGCAGATTACTACAATATAAATGAATAATGAAATGATGTGTCAACCTTTGGTGATGTTTTGATAGTTGATTGTCACATAATCATCTCTGTCATCTCTCGTGTGCTCATGGGAGAATCCCAGTGCATGGAGAAACTGGTGCTCAACAATGCCTTTTCTTCCACAGTCTTCTCCGATGGAAAGAGTCTGTGCTCCAGGAGACGATGAGCGTCCAATAAACGACCAACACCTGTGAGATCAGTCAGAGATACCAGAGTCATTCTACGAAACGGTGCCATTTCCACTTTGCACTTTTCAAAATTTTCATTAAGAGCAAACTTTTTTTTAAACAAACATACAACTTGAAAGATATGTTAATCCTCCAAAAAACACATTTTCCCACCTCAGGCACAAAATCTTTATTAATATTATCCTTTTTATTCAGGCAAGACAGCCATTCTTGTACCACCCCATCACGGACAATATGTATGCCACTGGAGTAGTAAAACAAGAGATAGATTTTTAAAATCTAATGTTTTCCTAATAGTAAAATGTCCCTTTTTTGGAAACCATCAATAGAAAGTCTGTCATTTTTTTTTTTTTTTTTTTCTTAGATTTTTAATCTTGAAATATGAATCTGACCTTTCAATGGCCTCATTGTTTGTACTGAAATAATTAATTCACTGAAAAAATACAAATAAAGTTAAATTTATCTGATCAGTCCACAGAACAAGAACATAATTCAACATTAATTTATGTACTATTTCATTTTCTTTCCATAAACTTTTAACAAAATGACCCTGTGACAGGGTGGTAAATGTGACAGGGTGGTAAATGATGTGACGGGGTGGTATGGACAAAGTGTTTCTCTATATGATCTGCTGGTTTTAAACTTTAAAAACTGGGGGAGGGGAGACATTCAAATTGAGTAAAAAGTGTGTGAGTGATATGAGTGAATTAATGAACCAAACAGTGTTGCCAAGTCTGCGTTTTTCCCGCAAAATTGGGCTAGGCTACTTTTCCACTGTTGCCGCGGGTTGTTTTTCCTGTCCACGGGTTGAAGCGAGCCCAAAAAACATGCTATTTAGCCCTTGGAATGCACATTTTACCACGAGAACCTTGCCAAAAAGAAAAAGTTTTACCCCCAAGAATGTGATTTTTATCGAGGGACATTTTGGGATGAAATTTACCACCCCGTCACATACCACCCCGTCACAAAAACGTGACGGGGTGGTAAATTTCATCACAAAATGTCTGCAAATCTCCCATGTGATCAAGTTTCTCACCTAGCATACAGGTCCTTCTCAAAAAATTAGCATATTGTGATAAAAGTTCATTATTTTCCATAATGTAATGATAAAAATTAAACTTTCATATATTTTAGATTCATTGCACACCAACTGAAATATTTCAGGTCTTTTATTGTTTTAATACTGATGATTTTGGCATACAGCTCATGAAAACCCAAAATTCCTATCTCAAAAAATTAGCATATCATGAAAAGGTTCTCTAAACGAGCTATTAACCTAATCATCTGAATCAACTAATTAACTCTAAACACCTGCAAAAGATTCCTGAGGCTTTTAAAAACTCCCAGCCTGGTTCATTACTCAAAACCGCAATCATGGGTAAGACTGCCGACCTGACTGCTGTCCAGAAGGCCATCATTGACACCCTCAAGCGAGAGGGTAAGACACAGAAAGAAATTTCTGAACGAATAGGCTGTTCCCAGAGTGCTGTATCAAGGCACCTCAGTGGGAAGTCTGTGGGAAGGAAAAGTGTGGCAAAAACGCTGCACAACGAGAAGAGGTGACCGGACCCTGAGGAAGATTGTGGAGAAGGACCGATTCCAGACCTTGGGGGACCTGCGGAAGCAGTGGACTGAGTCTGGAGTAGAAACATCCAGAGCCACCGTGCACAGGCGTGTGCAGGAAATGGGCTACAGGTGCCGCATTCCCCAGGTCAAGCCACTTTTGAACCAGAAACAGCGGCAGAAGCGCCTGACCTGGGCTACAGAGAAGCAGCACTGGACTGTTGCTCAGTTTTGCATGTCATTCGGAAATCAAGGTGCCAGAGTCTGGAGGAAGACTGGGGAGAAGGAAATGCCAAAATGCCTGAAGTCCAGTGTCAAGTACCCACAGTCAGTGATGGTCTGGGGTGCCATGTCAGCTGCTGGTGTTGGTCCACTGTGTTTTATCAAGGGCAGGGTCAATGCAGCTAGCTATCAGGAGATTTTATGGTATTACTGTGCTCAATTGGCCTGCCAACTCTCCTGACCTGAACCCCATAGAGAATCTGTGGGATATTGTGAAGAGAAAGTTGAGAGACGCAAGACCCAACACTCTGGATGAGCTTAAGGCCGCTATCGAAGCATCCTGGGCCTCCATAACACCTCAGCAGTGCCACAGGCTGATTGCCTCCATGCCACGCCGCATTGAAGCAGTCATTTCTGCAAAAGGATTCCCGACCAAGTATTGAGTGCATAACTGAACATAATTATTTGAAGGTTGACTTTTTTTGTATTAAAAACACTTTTCTTTTATTGGTTGGATGAAATATGCAAATTTTTTTCATGAGCTGTATGCCAAAATCATCAGTATTAAAACAATAAAAGACCTGAAATATTTCAGTTGGTGTGCAATGAATCTAAAATATATGAAAGTTTAATTTTTATCATTACATTATGGAAAATAATGAACTTTATCACAATATGCTAATTTTTTGAGAAGGACCTGTACATGCATTCAATCTGAAATTTAATTTTCTTTGGATTAATAATGTGAAAAAATGAATAAAAAACAGTTTTCCCTATCTATTTTGCGTGACGGGGTGGTAAGGTTAAGCTTGACGGGCCCTGCCTAACATGAAAAAGCAACAAATAAACAATGTAAAAAAAATGTACATAGTTGCTTTCTTTTGTTCTTGGTGGCTATAAGGCTCAAATGATGTCACTTAGGCTTTGTGATGTCATTTAAAGGAACAGAGCATTATTTATAGATAAAACAAGTTAGTGCGACGGGGTGGTAAATCAAACTGAGGGACGTGCACAAATCATAAAATATTTACAAAAAAAAAAAAAGGTTTATTGTGAATAAGTATATCTTGTGTAAACAGGGACACACATATAATCCTGAAAATAGTATATGTTTGAAAAAAATATATGACTTATTTGGTGATATTTTAGATGCAAATGTCACGTTGGTTAACACGGACATGTGAAATTGGCTATATAATAATGAAAATTAATTAAAAATAGTATGCTAATCTTCAAAAAAAAGCATTTTATCATATATCATGTGTGACAAGTCTCCCGAGCTCTCATCAGTGTCGCCCTGGAAACAAACAAGGATCACCTGCCTGCACTTAGCACGGGCCGGACCGTCTCAGCTGCAGGAGATCAACGCAACCCATAAAAAGCCGCACAGTGAAACACCAGGTTGAGCTTTACACTCCATGCAGCGAGAGGCTAACTTCTCTCTCTTTCTTATCCAGACAGCAGCTGGTGACGGTCCGTGAACTCCACACTGTTGACACCGCCACACGCTACACGGGATACACACGAGACGGAAGCACCGCGCACCTGCACCTCTTCACTCCGGTTGTTCACTGCTTTGTCACAATAAATAACCACCCTCCAGGGGTTTGTTTCATCAATCATTTGTTGTGTGATTCTTCGCCCCGCGACACTGGTGGAGAATGCGGGCATTGCAGTGAAGAATCACACACAAATTCAACATTTCTCAAGATCTTTTTTTTCCCTCTGTTTTCTCACGCAGACAGCGAACCCCGGAAAAAAAAAAAAAAAAAGGCGGCGCTCCTCCCCGGCATGGAAGATCTACTCAAGGGCTTAACAGAAGTGAGTGCACGACAACAACAACTCACCGAACACCTGGCAGCCCGCCAGGCGAAGTTTGAAGAGGAACTCGCCGCTCTCCGCCTCAGCCCCGCTCAGCATGTTCCGCTGCCTGACCCCCGCGTCCGCGCCACACAGTTGCTCCCGAAATTAACCAACCATGACGATGTAGAGTTATTTCTGCAGATGTTCGAGACTACGGCGGCTCGAGAAAGTTGGCGAAAGCGCGAGTGGGCACAGGTTCTGGGACCTTTGCTAACTGGTGAGGCACAACGAGCTTATTTTTCTCTCTCTACAGAAGACGCGGATGATTATGATGTGTTAAAAAAAGAAATCCTCGGCCGCCTCGGGCTGTCCGCCGTGTCGGCGGCCCAATTGTTTCATGAATGGGAGTTCAAGCCCCGCCGCCCAGCTCGCGCCCAGGCCGCGGAATTGTTAAGGCTTGCCCGGTACTGGCTGCTCGAGGGCTCACCTACGGCGGGTCAGGTGGCGGAGCGCGTCACCGTGGACCGAATGCTAAGGGCCCTCCCGGCGGGCGGTCGGAATGACGAATCCAACCACCATCGCTGAGCTTGTTGAGGCCATAGAACTGGCGGAGACGGCCATGCACCGTGAGCCCGGGGAGCGAGCGCCGCTTTTCCCTCGGAGGGTGGTCCAGGAGCGACGCACGCCGGAAGGTACCCCACGCACAGTACACAGGCCAGCGGCTCCCGGCCTAGCCGATGAACCGATGCCCACAGAGGAACCGGCCCCGCCTACACGTGCCTGGCTGGCTGGGTGCAGTGTACATCAAGAGGTACCCCACGATGCGCCACGAGTGGATATAAAAGTTAATGGTCGTGCTGTCCAAGCCATCCTCGACTCCGGAAGCTCGGTCAGTCTGGTGAAATCTGATGTCCTGCCTCCGCAGAAAAACTCCAAGGCCCAACTTCCCATTACCTGCGTACATGGTGATACTCGTCACGTCCCGGCCCGCCGAGTGACGATTTCCGCCAGCCCCGGAGCGTGGCCAGTGGAAGTGGGCATTGTAAAGGATCTACCCCTCCCTGTGCTTCTCGGACGAGACTGGCCGGGCTTCGAGGAACTGCTGCGCGCATCCACTCGGCCACCCAGCCAGGCCGGGAGCCGCCGTCGCGAGCGCCGTCGTCAGAGAAAACCAACCCAGACCACGCTGTTGACGACGGATAGCGGGAGAGATGGTGAGTCTCCTTCTCAAGCTTCTAACGTGTTCTTTGATGTGTTTCAACAGGTCCAGAGAGGGGGCTCGTTCGCGAAGGCCCAGCGCGAAGATGACAGACTGAAAAACTGTTGGTCTCAGGTCCGAACGCTGGAGGGCCAAACGCATCAGCCAGCACCCCATCCTCTCCCGCACTTCATTGTGAAAAACGGCCTGTTGTACTGTGTCGCCCAGCGTCGGGGGGAGGTGAAGGAGCTTCTCGTGGTGCCAACGCCCAAAGTTGAGATGGTCATAGAGCTAGCTCACAGCCATCCAATGGCCGGCCACCTGAGGACTGCCAACACCATCCAACGCATCCGGGATCGTTTCCACTGGCCAGGTTTGGATGGAGACGTGAAACGGTTCTGCCAAGCCTGTCCGACCTGCCAGCGAACCGCACCACGAGCGCCTCCCCCCTGTCCGCTCATTCCACTTCCCATCATTGGGGTACCTTTCGAGCGAATTGGAATGGACCTGGTGGGGCCGTTGCCTAAGTCTGCTCGGGGACACGAACACATCCTGGTAATCGTCGATTACGCCACCCGGTATCCAGAGGCCGTCCCCCTTCGGAAGGCCACGGCAAAGAACATCGCCCACGAGCTCTTCCTGCTCTACTCCCGTGTCGGCATCCCAGCAGAGATACTGACGGACCAAGGGACCCCCTTCATGTCCCGGCTGATGGCTGACCTCTGCCGGCTGCTGCGAGTCAAACAGCTCCGAACCACCGTCTACCATCCACAGACGGACGGTCTCGTGGAACGTTTCAACCAAACCCTGAAACAGATGTTGAAACGTGTAGCCGCTGAAGACAGGCGCGACTGGGACTTAATTCCCCTACGTTCTCTTCGGAATCCGAGAAGTCCCTCAAGCCTCTACAGGATTCACTCCTTTCGAACTGTTATTCGGACGACAGCCACGAGGTCTGCTCGACGTGGCCCGAGAAGCCTGGGAACAGCAGCAGCCGGCACCTCTCCGCTCCGCCGTCGAACACGTGAGGGAAATGCGTGAGCGGATCGAGAGGGTCATGCCATTGGTCCGGGAACACCTCATGAAGGCGCAACAGTCCCAACAGCAGCTATACAACCGGGCGGCGCAGCCACGACAGTTCCGACCGGGGGATCGAGTCATGGTGCTGGTCCCCACATCCGCGTGCAAGTTCCTCGCAACCTGGCAAGGCCCATTCACCGCTGTAGAGCGGGTGGGTCCCGTAAACTACCGGCTACGTCAGCCGGGGAAGCGGCGCGAAGAACAATTGTACCACGTCAACCTGCTGAAGAGGTGGGTGGGGACCCCGGAACAGCTCACCGCGCTAGCCTCCATTGATCCCCTGGTCATGGACGTCGGGGATCATCTGGCCGCCGCCCAGAAGACGGAGCTGAATCATCTGGTCCGTCAGTTCTCCGATGTGTTCTCCTCGCGCCCTGGGCAGACCAACGTCATCCAACATGACATTCGCACGTCGCCCGGAGTCATCGTGAGGCAGCGGCCCTATCGGGTCCCAGAGGCTCGGAGACAGGCCATCGAGAAGGAGATAAATGAGATGCTGAAGTTAGGGGTGATTGAACCATCACGCAGCGCCTGGTCCAGCCCCATCGTTATGGTACCAAAGCCGGATGGCACCCTCCGTTTCTGTAACGACTTCCGCCGTCTCAACGAGGTCTCGGAGTTTGATGGATACCCAATGCCCCGTGTCGACGAATTACTGGAACGGCTGGGGAGGGCCCGGTATATCACGACTCTCGACCTCACAAAAGGCTACTGGCAAATTCCCCTGACCGATTCCGCCAAAGAAAAGACCGCCTTCTCTACGCCCAGTGGGCACTGGCAATACCGGACCCTCCCCTTCGGCCTGCATGGGGCACCGGCAACGTTCCAGCGAATGATGGACATCATTCTGCGTCCGCACCAAGTATATGCAGCAGCTTACCTCGACGATGTCGTTATTCACTCCGAGACCTGGCACGACCACCTGGAGCGGCTACGGAGGGTGCTCCTGGACCTCCGGCGGGCTGGACTGACCGCCAACCCCCGGAAGTGTCATCTTGCCCTCGCCGAGGCTCAGTACTTAGGTTTCCAGGTGGGTAGAGGACTGATTCAGCCCCAGCAAAAGAAGGTTGACGCCATCAGGACAGCACCCCGCCCGGAGACTAAGACTCAGGTACGAGCTTTTTTGGGGTTGGCGGGATATTATCGCTGTTTTATCCCTAACTTCTCTTCCTTAGCATCTCCCCTGACAGACCTGACCCAGAAGGGGCAGCCAGAGAAGGTGAAGTGGGGCAACACGTTGGAGAAGACCTTCAAAGATATCAAGAACGCCTTAACCACTGAACCGGTCTTAAAGGCGCCCGATTTCAACTGCCCCTTCCTGTTACAGACAGACGCCTCGAACACCGGTCTAGGGGCGGTCCTCTCCCAAGTCCAGGAGGGTGAGGAACACCCCATCACCTACATCAGCCGTAAGCTGACCCCGGCCGAAACGAAGTATGCGGCCGTAGAGAAGGATGGCTATTAAAATGGGCAGTCCTGGAGCTCCGCTACTATCTGCTGGGACGCTGCTTCACGCTGTTGACTGACCATGCGGCACTCCAGTGGATGGCCCGCGCTAAAGACACCAACGCCAGAGTGACGCGGTGGTTCCTAGCGCTCCAGGACTTCCACTTCCCGGTGGAACATCGGGCCGGGACGGCCAACGCCAACGCCGACGGACTCTCCAGGCTGTGGTCAGCTTACGCAGGTCTGTCAGGGCGCACTCCCCGCCCACCCCTATGTTCCCCAATGTATATTTCTAACTTTCGTTCCAGGAATAGTGCGACGCTTGGGGGGGGGGGGGGAGTGTGACAAGTCTCCCAAGCTCTCATCAGCGTCGCCCTGGAAACAAACAAGGATCACCTGCCTGCACTTAGCACGGGCCGGACCGTCTCAGCTGCAGGAGATCAACGCAACCCATAAAAAGCCGCACAGTGAAACACCAGGTTGAGCTTTACACTCCATGCAGCGAGACGCTAACTTCTCTCTCTTTCTTATCCAGACAGCAGCTGGTGACGGTCCGGAAACTCCACACTGTTGACACCGCCACACGCTACACGGGATACACACGAGACGGAAGCACCGCGCACCTGCACCTCTTCACTCCGGTTGTTCACTGCTTTGTCACAATAAATAACCACCCTCCGAGGGTTTGTTTCATCAATCATTTGTTGTGTGATTCTTCGCCCCGCGACACATGTTAAAAAGAACACTTGAATTAATGACCTTAAGCTTTGGAAACAGACTTTGGGACATTTTTTGTGTCTTATGCATCTGATCAAACGTTGCGGACCCAAATGGCACCCGTTTGACCAGCAGGCACGTGCACACAAAGACATAAAAGGGGGCTTGAGCCCATGCTCTTTTGATTCCTCGAGAAAGTGCCCTTTTTTCGGGGTGTTTTTTTTTTTTTTTTTTTTTTTTTTATAATTGCATATATATTCCTGTTTATGCATAGCTTCCCTTTCAAAAAATATATTTATTGAATAATAATTTAAAAAAAAATAAATAAATACTATATATGAGGTAGGCTTTGTCGAGTTCTGTCAAGTTTTTGCTGCTGGCTGAAAACTTGTGACAACTATGCCCGGGAAAATACAACTGCTGTCTGGCGATGAGAAACGAAAAAGAAAAAAGCCTTAGATGGATCCATCCTGTGCATTTCTTTCAGGTAGTCAATGTATGTTCACAAACATGTGAAATTTGTGAATCTATTGTGAAACTATTTAAGGGTGAGATTATTTATAAGTTTAACGCTGCGTTAATAGTTTGACCACCAGCAACGCATCTGCCTAATTTGATAGGATACTAATGTAATTTCAATTATTTTAATGTGCTGCTTTTTGAACCATATTCTTGTTGAAGAAATTACAGTGACTGTAGCATTTCTATCAAAAAAAAAAAAAAAAAGTGACCAAATATTATTATTTAACTAATAATATATTTTTAATTATGATGGTTGGCTTTGATCGTGCTGTGCTGTGTAACAACAAAAATCAGCAGGCTTTTGGCGCCCTCTGCAGACATTTGTTATAATATATAATGTATTTATAACATTTCAGGGAAAAAACTCTGTTGATGTGTTTAAATATGCAGATTAGCTTGTTTTGGTTAATTTAGAAGAAATCTATAGATGCAAACAGACGGATGGTAGAAGGCTTAAAACAATCATTATCTAAATGTCAAGGGTTAGGGTTAATTTTTCTTTCCATTAGAGTAAAATAAGACATTAAAGCAAAAATAGACCAAAATCTTAAAACCTAGTGAATACTAAAGAAGACCATGTTCTCTGTGTGAACTGATTATTCTGTAGAAATCTGTGGAGTATAAAACAATTGCGTGAGTTTGAGTGATTTAAAATAAATTGGTAAGGAAGTCAGAGTTGTCTTAATATATTTAACATTTTATTATTTTTTAAAATAAATAATTATGAGAAGTGCCCTTTTTTTCCACTTGAGCCCCTGCCCCCCAAAATGTCTGTGCACGTCCCTGGAGAGCAGCATGCATGATATAACTACAGAAATAATAAAAACTGTGCATTTTATTTGATCAACATTTCATTTCCAGATATAATCTGTGTTTAAGGAAAAGTGTCCAAACTTTTGACTGGTGAATAATAACTCAAATATGTTACTCTACAGATTCAGTATGGCATATAGACCACATCAGAAGAGTCTAGAATATATCACTAACCCTTCACGACTCTCCACAGAGATGTAAAACTCTTCTGCTTCTCTGGGCTTAAAGTCAATACATGATTTCAGTCTGAACTGCTCGAAGGCTCTCAAAATGACTCCTCTACGGTTCAGACCTGTAAACACAAACCAAACTCAGTGGAAAACAATAGAAGAGTTACACTCAGTATTTAAACGTTGACTGAAAAGAAAGAGAGAGATCTGAAATCTTACTGAGATTTTGACTCAGCTCGTAGGGGACGGGAATATCCCAGTACTGAATCTCTTTCTCTTCCCTAGACTTTAAAGCAGATCATGAAAGTCTCCTGATCTTATATATACAGTATATAGACTTACCTGCATTTATATATTCAGACTTACCTTCATGATGTCTCCTTCTGTGAGATTTAAACCTGATAAACCTAATAGAGAGTTCAGTTCACAGTAAATATGCTTGAAGAATAATTTATAAACAAAAAATAGATAAAGTTATCTTAATGCTTACGTAAATGTATTTGAGTGATTGAGTGATTGAGAAAATATAATAGCTTTACCTTTGTTTATATCTGGAATGCTCTTCCATTTCTCCCCAATGGCTTTGAGAAAATGATATTGAAGTCAACAAAAGACACAGAGAGGGAATGAGCTTGAGTTCAACATGTAACTTTAGTGAAACCGTATGAAAGTACGATGATAAACGAGTGATCTCATCATCAGGCAGTAATGAGCAGATGAAAACACTGGAAACATATTACAATAACTTTATAACAGATTAATGTGACTGTGCTGTACTTACCATATGGCTCCTGAGAACATGAGAAATGAACAAAGACATGAAGAAAAAACAATTTAGACTAAAAAATCATCATCTGTACATGACTTTAACAACAGCTCTATTGAGACAGTAACTGTTTCTCATGTGGACGACTGTAAAAATAAACTTTCATGACACCTCAGTGATTAAACTCAGGAACGAATGAATGTTTGTTGGGGAGGCCTGATCAGCTCTTAAACTGGCCTCTGTCTTTTTCTTTTTTTGTAAAAAAAAAAAAAAAAACATTGTTTAAAAATGACTGTATTGCTTGCTTAAAATGAATCCAAAGTATGCAGAAATGAACATTTATTAATGTGTTTAATAAAAGAACATTTATTAACAAGTTTAATTCATAATAATGAAACAATAAACATTTAAGTTGCTTATTAATAAATTTTCACCTTTTGATTATTATTGTTGCCTCTAATAATTAGTCTGATTTTTTATTTCAGGCCTATTTTTGGTTCATTTTAAGACAGCCATATAGTTAGTTGTGTTAAAAAAACAACTTCCCAGCACGTTGGGCAAACAATTAACCCCATCCGCTGGGTTTGTCCAGTTTCAACCCAGCATTTTTTAGAGTGTGGAACCAATTATTATTTTTTATTAGGGTGAAGAACATTCTAAAACAATGTAACAGAACTCTTTATTTTCCCACAGTAAAGAACCTTTTGTGTTATGGAAAGGTTCCATGGATTTTAAATGTTTAACCACAGAAGAGTGTAGGCTACACAAATCAACTACTATGTACGCTGATTTTTCAATAAATATAACAACAATATTTATGTTTTGAAAACTAAAAGTAAGTATTGCGGTAGAACAATAATGTAAACAGCAGAATTTAAAAGATACAGACGTTGAGATACTGTTTTTGAAACATTAACAAAAGTACTCTAGTGCTGTTATAGCATACTCTAGCTCTTTGACTTTGAATACGAACTTTGCTTTTACTTCAGTATTGGTAGTCTGCTCCCGACGCGATGTCATTCATTACGCACAAATTTAAAGTATCTATCAGTCTGAACGCGTTGACGGCACTCGTGTTCGTTTAAACTCATAAACTGTGATCATGATTCAATGACTTAAAGCCAGCCAGCTGCAGAAAAGTTGCATTTTCGTAAGTTTTTTTAATGTATTTAGAAGGTGGGACCCACTTTGATACGGTGACAATAGTTGGTTTCATTACAGGTGAGAGTCACTGTGAATTCATTTATATCCAATGGAAAAAGAGCCTAGTATTTTGCTTGGGGATGTTACGGTAGTGGAGGCAGGAGGCTCCTCCTCCATGCCCAAGGCCCTAGGCAACTGCCTGCTCTGCCTATAGGTAGCGCCGACCCTGTGTCTGTCCTTGATACCCATTTACGTGAGGAGTTGCTTCATTTGTGATGTTCATACTGCCATTTCTGCCCAGTTCATTTTTATGGTTATTTGCTTTCTTTTTGATTTATTGCAGGAGCTGGGTCCCACGGGTGGCTTGATCTCCTTCATCATGTGTGGTGTTCACTTTGAGTGTTTGATAGTGTGATTAGAAATGTGCTCTTGTGCACCAAACTCTACCTTGATTCCTGCCGTTGGGAGCCTCAGCCCTGCTGGTATTATTCAGTTTTTGTTTTACATATACATACATAATTACTACCTCAAGTTGGTTTGTTTTATCTGTTTCTTTTTGTAATTTGTGTTCTTTTGTTTGAAGTGGGGTTTCAAGTGTCTTTTTTGTGATTCAGTGTTCAGTATTTTTAAACTATTCTTGTATTAAACATTTGTATTTTTACACTTTCCTCATGTCTCTTGCCTAACTTAATGAGGGAACCGAACCTGCTTTATTACTCAATTTTTGAGTGGTTTGAGTATTTTCCCTCAGGGTGGCGTAGTCTGATTTTCTTACTAGTGAACAAAAACTTGGGCTTGTGTCTTAAAATTGCACCGCCCCGCCACACTTGGAATAATACGACTAATTTCATATTTAATTTAATAATGGGAAAATAATATCCTATTATATAATTATTTAAATTCCCCGTTTAATAGGAAGCAAGACACGCTATAGTTGAAATTATGTTTCTTGGATTTTTACCTCAAAATGTTTTAATTTTAAAACTGGAGATTATCGGAAATAAGTCAATGCAGACTCTTATTTACATGAGGTAAACTTAAAGCTGTTTGGTTTATTGTTACGTCCTCGGACGTATGTAATATTCTACTGTGATTAGTGGTTTTTTTTTGTTTTGTTTTGTTTTTTTCGAGTTTCTTTCTCATCTCTGCTCCAGGTTCCGGCTTCTAATTGTCTGGGAAAGTGGATTGGCTCCTCGCTTCTGCGCAATGAAAAGGAGGCGCGGCTCTGTGTGTGTGTTCTGCCGGGAGAACGCGTTGTTGTCAGCGTTCCTCCGGCCTGTTGTGGAGTGATCTTTAGTGCTCCAGCTTGTTGTATGCCTTGCGACTCGGTTGACCCACTGTTTTTCCCACCATATCTTTCTTGGTTATTTTCTTATGTCGGTATTAAGGTAATCTGTAAACGTCACCATCCAGTAGGAGCTCGTTTTATTTGACTAAAATGTGTCGGTATTAAAAGGTAATCTGAAAATAGAGTTACGCCACATTTGTTGGGAGTGGGCATCTATTTTTGTTTAGAATTTTCTCCTGGTTTTGAGCAGATAGGGAGACAGGGAAGTTTGATGTATTTTTGTTAATTTTTTCTTTGTTAGGTAAGGTAGATTATTAAAAATAGTTAGTTTCTGTTTTGTTTGTTGTTTTGGTTTATGCCCATTCCTGAACCCAATAGTGGATGGAAAACAAAAAAACTGCTAAGCTCCTACAATAAACACAAATCTTTCCATACGTGACGTTCTTTTATGTTACTCCTCCACTCCTAGACTGGGACGTAACATTATATTTTAATGTAAATTTTAAAAAATACATTGGACATATTTCTGCCACAATAACGGCCCATCTCAAGTGTTTACATGCTTTCTTCTGTTTGTTCTCAACAGCTCCTCTTGCTGAGGTGGAGGATTTAGTTTCTTGTAAATACTTTCCAGCATTTCCATCATACAGTGAATTTTGTATTGACTTCTTCTTGTAAACTCAGAGATGGATTCAGACGGCAGTTAAATTACCACATGATCTTGGTGTTTGTCAGAAAACAGCAGGTAATTCGGTCAGGGATTTTAACACAGGTGTGTGAGGAAAAACACTGACATTCTGGATTCAGACGGCAATAAAATCACAGATTATTGAAAATACCTTACGACCCCATGAGAAACAATTAGTGTCTGATCAGGGCTAAAGACAACATGTACAGAGACTGTCCACGATCTAACTTACCAAAGGTAATGCGTAACCAAGAGCCAAAGCCAAGCTCAGCAGAAGAAAAGCACACAAATGCATTGTCACTGGAAATCACCATCAACACATTTGATTCATAAAGTTTCATCTTATCACTTATTAACCTGAAAGCAATTTCAATTAAATGTAACAATATAGAAGACCATTAACTCAGGAACTGAAAGAGGGATACGTACCAGTTTCCAGTCACTAATGAGACTTAATGTGTTTGAATGTGAAGTGAGAGTGCCTTATAATCTTCATTAGTCCTGCAGCACCGCCTAAAATCCACCCTGAAACTGACTGGAAAAACCAGCTAAATTGCGAAATCAACATAACAGAAATGTCTGTTTATTTGCTCATTTCAGATTTCAGACTCCTGCATCCATATTTAATATTTATATATTTTATCTGTTGTAAAATCGCTGTAAACCACAGCTTCACAGGGCTTGATTGTTGGTTTGTTTGCTTTTATCCTTTCATTACTTCCATTACTTTATGCTTATAATATAATATAATGTAATTTAATATAATATAATATAATATAATATATGTCTGCCTCATACTGTGATCAGATTACACTCGCTGGTGTCTGAAAGTGAGTTTTGAGCTGAGAAAATGGTTTAAAATGCTTTAAAAGCTCTGAAATTCAACATGTAAGATGAGTGAACGCTCTTTTACTCCTTTATTGTGCATTATTGAGCGGTCTGACTTTTACTTCTTAAATGAGCAACAACACACAAGTTTTCAAAGCAAGCGTCATGCAGGAGTAAAGCAGAAGCAGCAGTGATTAATGATTGTGTTTCTGCAGCAGCAGCAAGAGCTTTATGTAGTTGATCTGAGAATATCGTGATATAGGCATTCACACGTTTAGACATTCAATATTGTCCTCAAATCCTCCAGCAGTGATTTTTTTTTTCATTGTCTTCATTTGCGGGCTGATTTCAGATGTACCCTGTGGCGAGGGGGGCGTGGTTCAGCGGAGTCTGCAGCCGGAGAGAGAGTCAGGAGACGCATGGTGAGTGAGTGGGTTAAATGTAAATCACGAACACCTGTTTCTCATTCCAGTAATTGGCGCGGAGACCGGATAAAACACCAGGAGAAGCAGGAGTGTGTGAGAGAGAGAGGGACTGCTGACTGGGACGCTGATTGTGACATGCTGGAGTGAAGCCCTATCGTGGATTGTTTATTTTGTTTGTTGTGCGTTGCACAGACTTTTGTTGGACATTTCTAGTACTTGAAAGCTCAGTCAGCAGTCAAAAGCCGACCCTTGTCCTCTTCCTTCCCTACGAACTCTGAAACGTACTACATACCCATAGGAAAGAAAAATCAAAAGTGAGATCTCTTTAACTTCTCAAATGTTTCTCCCAGGCATAAATGAGCTTACTTTAACATCAAATGGAGATTTCCTGCTTCTCACACTTGTCTCCCGAGACAAAAACTGTAACTCTCTCACAATGGTCTGCTTTAAAGTTTTAGAAGAGATCTCGGCAACATCACACACTTTTCTGCTTGGCTAGAGACTTTGGATCACTCACATTTGTCTCCCTGATGTACTGAATCACGGCACCTTTGCCATGCTCCTATTCTATAATAATATAACATATTTTATTTATAATGTGCTTTTCTAAAACCCAAAGCACTACAAACTTTAGCAAATAACAAATAAAATGCAGAAGTACTAAAATAATACAATACAAAGAAACAATAAATCATAAAATACTAATCGCTGCAATGCAACTAAACAACGTAGCAGAATACTAATCATGACGATCTGTGTCAGCAATTTTTAGCCCTGAGCGTTCCTGTAAAATTTGCATACAACACCTAAAAAAGGCACAGCCAAAGTAAACTGTGTGTTGTTCTTGAACCATCTGGAGTTTATGTCTGTGTGGTTTTGGTGTCATTTGAAAGGTATGTGTACCACGGCGGTACAGTGAAAAACTAACAGGTTAAACAGATGAGTTTTTAGCAACTTCCTGAAACTGGCTAATGTGTGAGCATCTCTAACAGTAAGAGGAAGATCATTCGTGCAGAGACATTTCAAAATCTCAGTGGGAAAACCTGTACAGTGGGTGTTTCGAAGATTTTGTCATTCCCTTGCTGTATACTGATGAAATAAAAGACAATAGAAAGAATTCAGACCTGCTGAGCAGCATGACATGTGCTTATGCCAAAGGGTGTTAACAGTACAAAATATCTCATGAAAAATCACACTTGTTAGCTATGAAGAAGATTGAAGATTGTGTTCAGATTTATAGAGTTTATTGACCTCCAGTACCGAGAGCAGATTAAAAGCTTCAGGCAAATCATGATCAACATTTACAATGACATGTCGTGTAGAAAGAAGTTTCCATGCTTATCCTTGTGTTTCTATTCTACATGATGAAACAGTCAGAACTGACAGATGAAGAGAAAACTAATGATGAAGAAGACAGAAGTAATCTCAACCTCGCTTGGCATTGAACTTTGAGCTTTAAAATTTTACAGATTTTATTTATACTCTAACAACAACATTACACACTAACTAAAGTTTGAAACATGGGATCACGAAGAACGGGACCTTTAAACCACTGAAATGCTCCCAATATGATGCATCCCAGCAAGCAATTTTGCATTTAAAAGTCGTCTAGTAGACGTCAAAACACAGCCCTGACGTCTAGACTAAAACAAGGCAAAATTTTGTCTGTCAGTGAAAATTTAATAGACATTTAGACCATAGCCCAAGAATAGACTAGTCATCAATTAGATAACATGTCAAAGAAATGAAATTGTTTTAAGGAAAAACTTTTGTTTTAACTGAAAACAAGATAATATTTTTTTACTTGTCTAGAAAATGCTTGAGTTAAGAATTTTTAGATATTTGGACTAGAAACAAGACAGAAAATAATTTTTTGCGGTGTATATCTGTCTATAGTTAGCCGAGACGGTGAAATGATGGCTGTTGCTTGCTGGGATAGAGCATTGATACGAGAGCAAATGTGTCCTTATGGCAGATGCTGAAGAATACAGACAAATTCTTCTAAACTTTGAGTGTCTGCTTAACCACTGACACTTCTAAAAGTGCCATCATGGTTTCCTTTATCAAAGGTTTTTCTCTACATTCAGGTGATTACTCAGAGTTGGACATGGTGTTACAGCACTCAGTAAAGCCCATAACACACTCTGTTACAGTATGTTGTGGATCTGCGGTGAGGACATGAAACATTAAATAAAAAAATGTTTTCACACGTAAGAAACATTTTCTGGTTTAGATCAGCGGTGTTGAAATGAATGAGTAACATTTAAAGCATGCTGCAGTTATTACACAACAGGTGACACACCGCACGTTCCTGCTTTCCGTCAGGTGTTACTTGTGTACTGCGACAGTAGTCCGACTCCAGGCGAATTTATAAATTGTGTTTATTTTAAGTATAACATTCCAATTTTAGCCATTCTCACTGTTTTTCTCATGGTGCATCACAGAAATGTAGAGTTAGGATGACTCCAGGTTTGATGCTAAGGATCCACATTCCCTACAACTGCTCTTTAGATCAGATCGTACAGTACAGTACAGTACAGTATCTCCCTCCTGAAGATGTAAACCTAATTACTCAAGAGTGATTTGAACAATATTTGGTTCAAGAGTATTGTATATTTTTATTCAATTTGAATAAAAAATGATAGACACAAAGGTTACCTTTCTATAATATGAGCATTTGAGTTCTGTCAGCTTCTGTGGCTTAACTTTATTTATATCTAGGGTATTATTGTGTTTCTCATTTATATCTCACTTTAGATTACAAAAAAATGTCAGCTGTTGGTACAACAGAACATAGACATATAATAAACACTAGACGCCCTATTGGCCGCTTTGGACTGTTGCTGCGATACGTCAACGAGTCTGCCATATTGTGCTGGACAAGACTGCGCTGTTAACAAACACAAGTAAACGGACGAGCTGCGGTTTTTCTGGACAAAGACAAAAATAACGTTTACATTTATCAACCAATTTCAGTGGTTTATAATGTACGTGGTGTACAAAAAGTTCTAGTTACTTAAGATCTTTATAGTTAGACATATAAAATATTTATTTTAATTAAGAAATAGTCAAAGCTCAGGCTTGTCATGTATTTGACTGCTTTATTCTTGCATAAGAATTGTGAAAACGCCCATACTGAGATATAATTTAATTTTCACATTAAATAAAGTTTTCTTATTGTAATAAAGGGATTTTCTGTCTTTAACGCAATTTTAGCTTTTCTTGAGCTTAGAATTGACCACCATTGATAAAATTAAACAAATCACAAATCACACAGGCTGCTTTCTGTATTTTTATAGCACTAAAATGATACAGAAAGATACTCCAAAAACATACAACAACAAATAACTGATGGATCCTTTATGGTAATACATATGATATGGTACATCTACAGTGCAATGCAAATAAAAAAATTGAGAATAGTAAATAGTTTGTTATACACTATAAGAAACAGTTTATGTAGTATATAATAATATAGTCAATAATAAAGTATATAATATTGTTAATAAACAAACAGTATACAGCAAATAAAATAGTAATGAATAGAACATTTATAGTATAAGTACAATAATATAATATCATAATAATATTTTGATAATAGCATATAGTATAATAATACTATAATAATAGCAATAGAATATGTAGTATCATTTACAGAATATAGACAATAATATAACAGATAACTATAATAGATTGATAATAATAGTATTGGTATAATAATAATAATCGCAAATACAATGTAATATCAATTGCAGAATAATATAGACAATAATAAAAATAGTAAATTAAATAGTGACTAGTACAATAATAATATAGTATTGATATAATAATAACAACAACAAAAGGCTATATATTTTCCATCAGTCTCTTGGAAATGGTGAGAACAGTCCACTGACAGGCTCTCCTCAGCTTTCCTTGAGGCTTGTGTAGCCCTGGTTGCAACGGGCTGAAAAAGAAATAAATATATAAACAAATCACCATTTAATGACAAACTTTTAAATAATGTAGATGAGTCGGGAAACTTCCCTTCTAGCTACTTCCCACTGTCTCCTCAACTCGTTGTCTTTGTGAAACCTTAAATGTGTGAAAAGCTAGCTAACTAAAGTTACAGTAAGGGTTAGATCAAGATTAACAAAATATCAGTCACCTAGCCGTAACGAGTACTTGTCATAAAAGTCGGTTTTAATAAAATAGAGATGCGTATTAAAACTTTAGTTTATAAAATAGCATAAGCTAAAACTATATTAGAAATCATGTAAACTCACGTCTCAACTTTCACATCTAACTAGTGACGTCGCTAGCTATTTTAGTCTGACTGACTCCGGTGGCCAACTACTATCAATTATATAATGACCAAATACAACCAGAAACAAATGTTCAGCCTTACCTGTGAAAGGTTATTCCCCGAGACCGATTTTCAATTGTGCAGCCTACCTGTGATCATCAAGCCGTCTTCAGTCTTCCATCATCAGTCATCTGTCTGGTTCCTCCGAATATCCGCTCCCATCTCAGTTTCCTGCAAGTATCCAAAATGAATTGTTACCATCCTGCAATCCTCTCTGCAACTACTCATCGGTTTACCTGTTCTCCTAACCTGCCACTTAAGTAAACCTGCTAAATAAATACTACCTGTAATTATCACTATCTTACACTGTTGTCTCCTTCTGTGTTTTGACACAGACCCATGCTGGACGCTGGAGAAATACATAAAATTCATGCTATGGATAGATGGGTCCTCGTTCGCCATTGGCAGAGTGGAGGAAGATACCATCACCATCGTCCAGCCCCACCTTACACTGGTCATGCAACCAGCCCCTGACCATCATTCAGAGTCTCGTCCTTGGCCACGATGCCTGAGTCTTCACCCAAGATGGCCGCCTCGCCAGAGACTGAAATCTCCGGGTCCTTTCCAGTATGTGAATTCTCAGATTCCGTTCCAGTGTGTAAAATTTTAGAGTCCATTCCAGTATGTGAAATATCCCATTCTGTTCCAGTGAGTCACCTTCATCAGTCTGTTCCCGTGAGAGAAGTTCATCTTCATCCGTTTGTTCCCGTGAGAGAAGTTCTTCTTCATCCGTCTGTTCCTGTGAGAGAAATTCCTGAACCCATTCCTGCCTTTGAGTCAGCTCCAGTAAATGAAGAGCTGACCATTATGGCCACAGCCATGTTGTGTATCCACTGGACTCTGGACAGGGGCTGGGAGCCTTCGCTGGATGATAGTCACGGGCTGGAACCTACACTGGATCATAGTCAGAGGCTGGAACCTTCACTGGATCATAGTCAGAGCTTGAACCTTCACTGGATGATAGTCAGGGGCTGGAACCTTCACTGAATGATAGTTAGAGGCTTGAACCTTCACTGGATGATAGTCAGAGGCTTTAACCTTCACTGGATGATAGTCAGGGGCTTGAACCTTCACTGGATCATGGTCAGAAGCTTGAACCTTCACTGGATGATAGTCAGGGGCTGGAACCTTCACTGGATGATAGTCAGGGGCTGGAACCTTCACTCGATCATGGTCAGAAGCTTGAACCTTCACTGGATGATAGTCAGGGGCTGGAACCTTCACTGGATGATAGTCAGGGACTTGAACCTTCACTGGATGATAGTCAGGGACTTGAACCTTCACTGGATGATAGTCATGGGCTGGAGTCTTCACTGGATGACAGTCACGGGCTGGAACCTTCACTGGATGATAGTCAGGGACTTGAATCTTCGCTGGATGATAGTCAGGGGCTTGAACCTTCACTGGATGATAGTCAGAGGCTGGAGTCTTCACTGGATGACAGTCACGGGCTTGAACCTTCACTGGATGATAGTCAGGGGCTGGAACCTTCACTGGATGATAGTCAGAAGCTGGAGTCTTCACTGGATGACAGTCACGGGCTGGAACCTTCACTGGATGCAGGGTTCCTACGCTTCTTGAAAGTACTTGAAAGTACTTGGATTTCAGACACATGAATTCAAGGCCTGGAAAGTACTTGAAAACAATATTGGTTCTTGAAAGTGCTTGAATTAAATTTGAAATAAATTTTGTGAAAATTTATTATAAGATGCCCCTCTTAGTCCTAGTATATTTGTTTTGGAATATTATTTTACAATCAGTTTCCGAGTGTTTTCCATTGCGGTATTTCCCCTTGCTTGTTATTCGGCGGGGTTTGGACATTTGAGCTGTGACACTTGCTGTGTCCGAAATGAACATTCTTATAGGGATGTGCGATTTTGATCGTGGACGATTAAAAGGTCTCCACGATCTGCTTTTGAAGAAATATTGTTGTATCGTGCTATATCGCTTTCTGTCAGTTGCAGTCCTGGCGCCTCTGTCTCAACATACTGTGTAGTACAAAGCGACATACATTCACATCACATGTTAACACAGCGGTAGAGTTATACTCACAGAACACTGCAGTTATTCACAATCACAAAAGTTTATTATTTTCATGCGTTTTAAAGCCTTGCCGGTTAAACACTTTATCTGCGTGCTCGTCTAACACAGGTTTTTCTGAGCCGAAGCGCGCACACTCTAAAACCTTGTCAGACACTGCATTTGCTGGACAAAGTTATCATTCGCATCTTATTCTGCTAATACTGTCAATATGCACAAGGTTTACACCATCGGTTAAGTGTAAAGTTAAACAGTTGAGAGAAAATCGAATCTGTGTCAATATATTAAATGCGCGCAAAAGCCTTAAAGGGACAGACAACAAATGCTGCGACTTGTCCTTAAAGGGATAGTTCAACCAAAAATGAAATTCTGTCACTCTAAAGTTGATCCAAACCTGTATTAATTTGTCTTGTGCTGAACACAAAAGAGCATATTTTGAAGAACATGGGTAACCAAACATTTGCTAGTACCCACTGACATCCATAGTATTTTCTTTCCTACTATGGAACTCAATGGGGACCAGCTGTTTGGTTACCCACTTTCTTCTTCTTCTTCAAAAAAAAAACTTGTATGTTCAACAGATGAAATGTATTTGGGTTTTAAACAACTCTTACGGTGAGTAAATAATGACAGAATTTCCTTCTTTTTTTTTTTTTTTTCAATTTCTTTTCAATTTAAATTTTTTTTCAATTTCAATTACAGTAGGTTTAACAAGAAACTCATAAGAAGTGTGATATATAAATTACAATTCAGATTTTTTTTTTCTCAGAATTGCAAGCTTATATATGATGTTTTATTAACAAAGTTCGGGAGGAGCAAGTTCATATAATTAACCTAATTAGCACAGGTGGAGAGCATTCAGTTAATCAACTCAACCATTGTGAGGTATAAATTCAGCAGACTTACTGAGAGTTCTGTTCATCTGAGAGTTTATCAGCATCCCTCCTCCACTTCATCTCCTCACTTATAGTTCTATCTATATATATGTGAACTATAATATATTGTATATATTCTGACTTTAAGCCACAATTACGATCCATATAATCCTTTTTTTTTTCACTCAATTGCAAAATGTATTTTTATAATATTCTCTCTATATTATAATGTTTTTACTGAAGTAATGATAATTAAAAAATGAAAACCAAAACTAGTATGGAATAATTGTTAAGATTAGGGATAAGAAAGCTGCAAACAGTTTTAATATATTTCCAAAATTAATGTACAAATGATTCTGTTCCTCTTCCAGGTTAAAATGGATGCAAATGCAATAGGATGATTAAAATGTTAAGTACTGTAGAGGTCTTTCATGACGCTCCATATGTAATGTGAATTTGATAGGTGCTTGATATAAAATAAACGGTGCTTGAAAAAGTCCTTGAAAGTCCTTGAATCTGGTGTTCATGAAAGAGTGGGAACCCTGTGGATGATAGTCAGGGGCTTGAACCTTCACTGGATGATAGTCAGAGGCTGGAGCCTTCACTGGATGACAGTCACGGGCTGGAACCTTCACTGGATGATAGTCAGAGGCTGGAGCCTTCACTGGATGATAGTCAGAGGCTTAAACCTTCACTGGATGATAGTCAGAGGCTTGAACCTTCACTGGATGATAGTCAGAGGCTGGAGCCTTCACTGGATGATAGTCAGAGGCTGGAACCTTCACTGGATGATAGTCAGAGGCTGGAGCCTTCACTGGATGATAGTCAGAGGCTTGAACCTTCACTGGATGATAGTCAGAGGCTGGAACCTTCACTGGATGATAGTCAGAGGCTGGAGCCTTCACTGGATGATAGTCAGAGGATTGAACCTTCACTGGATGATAGTCAGAGGCTGGAACCTTCACTGGATGATAGTCAGAGGCTGGAGCCTTCACTGGATGATAGTCAGAGGCTTGAACCTTCACTGGATGATAGTCAGAGGCTGGAACCTTCACTGGATGATAGTCAGAGGCTGGAGCCTTCACTGGATGATAGTCAGAGGCTTGAACCTTCACTGGATGATAGTCAGAGGCTTGAACCTTCACTGGATGATAGTCAGAGGCTTGAACCTTCACTGGATGATAGTCAGGGACTTGAAACTTCACTGGATGATAGTCAGGTGCTGGAGCCTTCAATGTCCAGTGTCCAGTGAAGGATCCAGCCCCCTGTTAAAGCCATTTTTTATGACAGCTGCACCTTTCTGACACAATGAAAGAAACCAAAGAAAATAAACACAACCCTAGGTATTTATTTGATACTGTGGATAAATTAACGATAAATAAAGCTTCTTCTGAGAGAAAATATGATCCCAAGAGGACTCCGGATCAAGAAATTCTCTTCGTTTGGCTCTGGAGAAATTGATTTTAGACAAAAATGGAAAGCAATTTTAAACAAATGCTCTCGGGACCTTATGTTATTGTTAATAGAAGAAGCAAAAAAAACAGAAGGCAGAAACGCAAAAACAGATTTACCAAAATTAAAGAAGAGATTACATCAGCTGGGCATGAATCGTGAAGATTCCATGTTACCCCTAATTACCCACATTTCTTTTGTGTATATCCTGTTTATTTTGGTTTATATTTGTTTGGTTTATTTGCATAAATGTTTGTTGTTAAAAATGTGGGTTATTTTTCCTAGTCTAAGGTGCACATTAGATGACAGAAAAAGGACACCAGGAGTTTTCTTTCTATCTTTTATTTATAGTTTACCAACTTCCATTTTCTTACCTTTTTGTTTCTGGGATCATGGCTGCAGCATGGTTCCGGGGGTGGGGGTTTAAGAAATCCAGAATAGCTCAGAGACCCAGAAGACGGGAGGATGCAAGATGAAACGAGGAAGAGGTAAATCGACCAAGACTCCCAATTCAAGGCAGATATACCCGGAGTCGAACAAGGGAGACGAAGTGATAAACATTTCAAATATCACTCTACCGACAAGTTGCGCCTCTGTTTTATCAAAAGGCCTGACCTATGCACCAACAAATACAGCGAAAGAATTCCAGACCAAAGTGGACTTATTTAAGTTTTATCAGAGTCTTCAATTAAAAGCTTGGTACTATACATCTGAAACGGCTACCCGTACTTACGATAAGAAAGCTTCATCTTTTAAGCCTAAGTCAACATTTATGCCATGTGTATCTAATCCAACTTTGAATTCTTTCTACAAAAAAGTAACATATGAAATTGACAAGATTTTCATCTCAAAAAGAAGAAAAAAAAAAATCTTTCAAAAGAAGAACGAGATGCTTTGAACTGGCTTTCTAATAATGATGATCTTGTAATAAAAAGAGCGGACAAAGGAGGCGCAGTGGTTGTATGGGGCAGAGATCAGTACATCAAAGAAGCCTTGCGACAACTACAGAATTGTGAGTCTGCTGCTGCTCTGTTAAGTCTTCGTCGTCAGCTAGGAACCTGGGTGTGCTCTTTGATACCAATCTTTCATTTGAAGGCCGTGTTTCTAGCATCTGCAAAACCACATTCTTCCATCTTAAAAATATATCTAAACTACGACATATACAAGTTACTATATCTGAACTACGCTCTCAATGAAGAATGCAGAACAGTTAGTTCATGCGTTCATGACCTCAAGGCTAGATTACTGTAACACTCTACTGGGTGGTTGTTCCTCCCGCTTGATAAATTCTTACAAAATGCAGCAGCTAGAGTTCTTACTAGAACTAGGAAGTATGCCTATATTAGCCCAGTTCTGTCATCACTGCATTGGCTTCCTATTAAACATCATATAGATTTTAAAATCTTGCTAATCACTTAAAAGCACTAAATGGTTTAGCTCCCCAGTACCTAAGCGAGCTCTTAAAGCATTATAATCCTTCACGTTTATTGCAATCTCACAATTCAGGCCAGCTGATAATACCTAGAATATCAAAATCAACCGCAGGCGGTAGATCCTTCTCCTATTTGGCACCTAAACTCTGGAACAATCTTCCTAGCATTGTTCGGGATGCAGACACACTCTGTCAGTTTAAATCTAGACTAAAAACACGTCTCTTTAACCTGGCATACACATAACACATTATCAATTTATATTTTAAAATCCGTTAAAGGATTATTAGGCTGCATAAATTAGGTCAGCCGGAACCGGGAACACTTCCTATAACACCAGATGTACTCGTTACATCAAAAGAAGATGGCATCTATGCTAATATTAGTCTCTCTGTTTATCCCGAGGTTTATCGTATGTAGCCCGAAGGATGATTACAACTGTTGAGGGCGTGGCCAGGTAGGTAATTACTGGGTTTTTAAGCAGGCACCTAGAAGGGTACCTAGAGATGGGGTCCGATCTTTTTGTGTGGAAGCGCGTTGCCTTGTGGTGTTTGTGCACAGATATGGTCTGAATGAGCAGGTAGGCTAAGTGGATGCTAACTTTGTTTTATGTTCACAAAGCCTTGCTTTATTAAATCGGGGCGCTATGTTTTTAACGCAGATGTAAATATTGTGCTGCTTGGTACCGCTTCTGTGTTGGCTTGTGTATGGACACTAGTGATGGGAAACCGAGGCTTTCTGAAGCGTTTGAGGCTTTCATCAAATTGTGCCAAAAAAGGTTCATTACTCGAAGCTTTTAACACAGTGCACATTAGAGACATCTGGTGGTCAGACTTGTTTTCTACACCATATCTAGCAGATCTACGGTTTGAAAAAGCACATGACCAGACAAAGCTTCGGAAGTCCGTGACATACGGAATCACTTTTGTTTTGGATCAGTACAGTTCTATCTGATCTAAACTAATCTCATCTAAATTAATTTGTGACAATGAGACCACAACTCCTGTCATGTGTAGCCTATTCAACGTATTCACATATTGATCAATAATATAAAATATACAATGATGTGATCATAGTTGATAATTTTGGATGAGATGTTTAACCCTTATATTCTGTTCGGGGTCTCTGAGACCCCAGCAATAAAACATGATTAAATGCATTTTCCTTTTATGTATCAGGTTAAGCGCCAATTTTTTCAAACCAGCTGTCCCGATTTTCCGATACTGCATGACGTTTGAAGCTTCAAACGTCATCAATCACGTGGTATTGTCATTTCGATACAAGCATCGGTACAGTGTGTGATACAATAGTGCTTTGAAAACTGCGTCGGAGCATCGGAGGCCCGGTATCAACCGTCCCATCACTAATGGACACTGTTTGGGTGAACAGGTAGGTTAAATAAATATCTATGTTTATCTCTACAAAGTGGTGTTTCATTAAAGGGTTTGATGTTTTTAATGTAGGTGTAAACATTGTGGATTTAGCGGCTGCTGGTCACGCCCGTCCTCGTTTGATCTCGGACATTGGTTCATGGCTGTGTTTGATTCATGGCTGAGTTGCAGGTAATCGGAGAGGGTATTTATAATCAAGTGATTTGATTTTATTATTTTTAATGATATTAAAGAATAGTGTGATTATTTTGGGGTATTGTTAATTGTGTTTTTTGTTTTTCATATTAGGTTTAGTTGATCGCTGTTTCTCCTATGTTTGTTTGTGTTTTGTTTTTGTTTTTTCTCGCTAGCTCCTCACTGATCTTCCCAAAAACACCATAAGACAGCTGCAGCTCGTACAGAACGCTGCTGCCAGGATTCTGAGCAGAACCCGAAAACATGAACACATCACACCAGTCTTCAGGTCCTTGCACTGGCTTCCAGTTGCATTTAGAATTGGTTTTAAAGTACTGTTACTTGTTTATAAATCAATCAATGGCCTAGGACCGCAATACATTGCAGATATGCTCATAGAATATAAACCTAACAGATCACTCAGATCATCAGGATCAAGTCACTTAGAAATACCAAGGGTTCACTCAAAGCAAGGAGAGTCTGCTTTTAGCTGTTACGCCAGCCGCAGCTGGAACCAGCTTCCAGAAGAGATCAGGTGTGCTCCAACAGTAGCCACATTCAAATCCAGACTCAAAACACATCTTTTTATCTATGCATTTGCTGATTGAGCTCTGTGCTATGTCCGAACTGTTTGCACTTTATTTTATACGTATTATCTTTTTATTCTTTTAATTCCTTTTCCTATTTTTTTCATTTTTAATGTATTTTATATCTTTTATGTATCATCTTGTTATTCTGACTTGTAATGCATTTTAAATATTGCTGTCTGGTTGAAAGAGCTGGGAGAATTAGGAAGAAAGTGATTAGGTTAAAATTTGGTAAATTTGGATAAGGGGACAAACCATGAGGAAATTTAGGCTGTGGTGCATGGTTAAGATATCACTGGATTACAGTCAGGACACTTTCCAAAGGGGGAAATTTCCAAAGGGGAAATTTGAACTGCGTTGCATAGATAAAATATCTCCGGAAGGGGGATTAGGGCTGTGTGGTGCAGTTTGAGGTGTTTTGGCAAAAGGGGAGATTGAAACTGTGTTTATCAGTTTGAAGTGCCTTAACAGGTAGCAGTCCTGTCGTGTGAGGAAGATCCATTTAGATCTGCTCTGATGGACAACAACAACAACAACAAACTCCCTAAGACTTCCTAGCTCTTCCATCCAGATAGTAAAATTCTCAGTTTTTACTGTTATTTCTATTCCTTATGTTCTATTTTTATTATTCTTTTTTATGTAAAGCACTTTGAATTACCACTGTGTATGAAATGTGCTATACAAATAAAATTGCCTTGCCTTGCCTTACCTTGCTAGCCTGTCCGTGCGTGTGTGCGCTGTATGCCTCCAGCGCAATTACAGTTGATGACTGTATGAACTGGACTGGCTAGCGGGTTTCTCTTTTTTTTTTTTTTGCACTTTTAATTTTTTTCTTTTTACTTGTATAACTTCCCAGCCTCGTGTTGCCAGCCAACCTCTATATTCCCTAAATGAGATTGATGCTTTAACACACATGAACCATTTTTTTGCATGTGGTTTGTGTTTGCTGTGTAATTATCTGAGTGTTTTTTTTTTTTTTTTTTTGAGTGTTGTATTTTATGTTTTTTGGGGTTGTTAATGTGATTTACTTTTTCTTTCAAATTGTTCTGTGTAAAGAAACTGGCTTGTGTTGGGATTCAGAGAGGGTTGGCTGGTTAGTAACATCTTTTTGTGGGGGGAAGGAACTTTTGTCATATGTATTTTGTTGTATTTATTGATATATTTGTATAAATAAATGATTTGTATGAAGTTTTCTTCTCCCTGATTACATTATAATTTGTTTTGTAGTCACCCTTGTTGGAAGTAAGAGTGGACTAGTTACACGTAGTCAACCGGATCCGGGCCGTATCCAGGTGAGATCGAGGACCTGTGCCTTGACACGACCACAACGCAGCTCTGAAGTATCAGCAGAGATCGAGTCAACTAGATCATCCAAGGCCTCATCGACACGAAAGCCAGTGGCACAGCTCCTCAACAAACCGTCCATACCGGCGTGATGAATACGATCTTCAAAAAGATGGAAGTGGATTAAATATTTTGACTGTTGCAATCCCAATTTGACTTATGACCTGTAACACTGCCTAAATCATAATCATGCACTGTTCGCTGTTGGCTAGAGGAGATCTGCCCCCCTTGTTTATGTAACTGGTCTCTTTTTCCTCCTTGCGTTGTGTTGTTCAATAAAGCTTGTACTTCAAGAAATTGTGTCCCAATCAATTTATTTACTGGGGAAACACTGAGAAAACAGAAGTAACAGTGAGTTCATATAGGCCCATTCCAGGATATATGATGACTTGTGCTGGTGCGCTGGCCTTACACACACAAACTGATAAGTGCAATTGAGTTGAACAAATTCAAAATATATAACCCATGGTTAAAAATAATGTATTTTTACAAAATCAAAACATGTACCTGAGAAAACAGAAGTAACAGTGAGTTCATATTGGCCCATTCCAGCATATATGATGACTCGAGCTGGCGCTACAATAAAACACATTTTTCACTCTCCAACATGCAATCCCACATGGAAAAAACCTATATAAACATATATGTTTCAATATAGGTTTTGATATAGGTTTTTAATATATGTGACATATATAAAATTGGCCGTTTTCCTATATTATATGTACATATATGTACATATATGCACACATATATATGTACACATATATGTACACACATATATATATACACATATATGTACACATATGTACACATATATGTACATATATGCACACATATATATGTGCATACATATACCTATATAGGTACATATATGCACGTATATATGCACCTATATGTTCACCTATAAGAATTGACCTTGTAAATGTTTCTGGAAAACGTGTAGATATCATAGTTAATATATCATGTTAATATATTGCCATAATTAAATTCCATAACATGCCAATTACATGTGATACCAATTTCACGTGTTCGCACATACATAAGTTCTTGCATAATTTTTTTTATTAATTCTTTGTTTTTGCCTTGATAATAGAAAATATGAGCTAGGCATCATGTATGACAGTCAAAAATGAGATATGAGCTACAAAATGACCAGATGCTGCCATTAGCTATATAGAAGACATATCTTGTATGTATAGGGCATATATATGGATATGAAGAAGCAATACAGGAGACCTATATTTCCTGTATATGCACATATATGCACCTCAGTTTTGCCTATATGTGGCATATATACGCATATATGCAGCATATATGCAATACATATACGCATATATGCAGTATATATACGGCATATATGCAGCATATATGCAGTATATATACGCATATATGCAGCATATATGCGCATATATGCAGCATATATATTATCATATATGTGCATATATGCAGCATATATGTGCATATACACTGCATATAGGTTTCATATATGCGCATATATCCACATATAGGTTCTTTCCATGTGGGATACTTTTCTCAATATTAAATATATATATTTATATAGTTGCCGCTAATCTATCACACATTTCATTGACAAATACAGAGCTTTCAATGACCCGACTTACCGCTGGCCTTACACACACAAACTGATAAGTGCAATAGAGGGCGCACACAGTACAAAGAACCAGCCAGCCAATAGGAAGCCCTGTTATCCCTTATTCTGTCCAATGATCTTCCAGTGTGATTATTTAACTTCTTATTATTTATATTCAGCAAGTGGAGACACACAATGTATTATGTACAACTCTGTTACATTTAGTTGTGTATTGTCAACTTTTTGTTCATTACATTACATTGCAAAATGTTGGCTATTATAATCTGTGTCAGGGTAATGTTAGTATTTGGTGCTTTCATTTAATGCTTTAAGAGTGTTGTCACAGAATCAGAGTTCTGCTGCCATCTGCTGAGTTTCTGTTTGTAATGTATGTATCTCATGCCTTCATTGATTATGTTAAACTGACTGTTATGACTGTGAAAGTCGAGATTACTGCAGTGATAAAAGTTTATCAAGACTCCACACAACTTGACAGAAAACTTAAACCACAGTTGATTTTCTCAAATGGTCATTATGTTTTTATCAGCATTCCATAATACATGCCAATTTGTTCACATGCAGACAAATGGCAGCTCTACCATATGCCACTAGATGCCATCACAATCTCGCAGGTCAATTGCAGAAAACTGCAGCCAAACCAGGACACATCGGCTCCTTTTCATGATAAACTCGGACAGTTGACTGTTTCAGAGCTGGCAGATGCTTTCATTGGTATATCAGTCTTTCAAAACCCAAAAAGAAACATACAGCAACATCAACAACAAGCCAAACAATGAGTAAGTGTAAGTGTGTTGGCTTTATTCACGTCCAGCTGAGCAGGTGATAGACCTTTTTCACAGTGTGTCTGTAGTTCCATCTTACCTTCGACTTCAGACATACTACCCCACATGGAAAGAACCTATATGTGGATATATGCGCATATATGAAACCTATATGCAGTGTATATGCACATATATGATAATATATATGCTGCATATATGCGTATATATACTGCATATATGCGTATATATGCCACATATAGGCAAAATTGAGGTGCATATACAGGAAATATAGGTCTCCTGTATTGCTTCTTCATATCCACATATAAGCCCTATACATACAAGATATGTCTTCTATATAGCTAATGGCAGGATCTGGTCATTTTGTAGCTCATATCTCATTTTTGACTGTCATACATGATGCCTAGCTCATATTTTCTATTATCAAGGCAAAAACTAAGAATTAACGAAAAAAATTATGCAAGAACTTATGTATGTGCGAACACGTGAAATTGGTATCACATGTAATTGGCATGTTATGGAATTTAACTATGGCAATATATTAACATGATATATTAACTATGATATCTACACGTTTTCCAGAAACATTTACAAGGTCAATTCTTTCTTGTATGAAGATAGTGGAAAAGAAGGAAATGTATAACAAAATATATGTAACATATATATGTGTATATATATATGTGTATATATATGTGTGCATATATGTACATATATGTACATATAATATAGGAAAACGGCCAATTTTATATATGTCACATATATTAAAAACCTATATCAAAACCTATATTGAAACATATATGTTTATATAGGTTTTTTCCATGTGGGACATACTGTTTTTCCTCTACTGTATAGTAGGGAAGTATGTGATTTCAGATTTAGCCATAGTATTTGAAAACAGTAGGCAAAACCCAAACCCAACAACATTCAAAGAAAACAAGTAAAACATACAATCAAACTCAGTTGATGTTTATTGGAGAGCACTACATTGATCTTTAAGTTGATTCAACTTTTTTCCCTCTGGAGATTCTACACATCCTGGAGCCCACTGGAATTGCCATCCCACTAGAAAGACAGAGAAGGTGATGCAGGGAGCAGAAACAAAATCTTGGTGTACTTGGTACACTGTCAAGCCTGTTCCTCACCAATTCCAGGTCTCAACAGCGAGGTGGATGAGATCAGAGTATGTACTGCACCTCACTGTGTGATTACCATCGCAGAGACTTGGTTGAATCAAAATCCGGTTATAGAGTGGACCAAACGGTGAACTCCAGGAAGAGTAGAGGAGGAGGACTGCACACATACAGCAGTGGCCAATAGTCATGTCTGGAGGGGTGATTTGTTTTTAAAGACCCTACACGTTTGATTGAACCATCAATACATGAGGAAAATATTTACATTTTTAAAATATTTTAAATAAGAGGGAAGAACAAAACACTAAACTTGGTTATGGTATTTATCGGACAAAATTATTTACAGGTTTATTTGCTATGCAAAAAACAATGCATAGATAAAAAGCTCACATGAAAAAGCACACATTGACTATAGCATATTCAGTTACAGTCATGGTCAGAATTATTATTGTCACCCTTGGCAAATATGAACAGAGAATGCTGTGAAAATAAATCTGCATTGTTTGACTTTGACGTTTGTTTTGGATCATTGTCCTGATGGATGATCCAAACAGCTACCATGGTCCATTATTGGATTTCTAGCAGAAGGTCAGGTTTAGATTTTTTTTTTATCTGTTGGTATTTGATAGAATCCATGATGCCATGTATCTGAACAAGATGTCCAGGACCTCCAGCAGAAAAACAGGCCCACAACATTAAAGATCCAGCAGTATATTTGTCTGTACACATGGGGTACTTTTAGCCCTGTTTGCACCAAACCCATCTGGTGGGTTTGCTGCCAAAAAAAGCTCTTTTTTCATCTGACCATAGAAGCCTGCAGTAAATTACTCTACTAACATACACCTAAAATAAATATTTTTATGGACTAACCATTTCATAAAAGTATTGTCAATTTCGGTAGTAAAATGTATGATGAAAAATGTTCATCAACAACCTTTTTTCCCATGACTAAGACAAGACGACACCAAGGTCATTAAACAATAACTGTGACAAAATCAACAGGCAGTATCACTGACAAAAAAAGACGAGACTAAAATGAATGTAACACTTTATTTTAAGCTGACATATTTACACGTTACTACTACAGTATTAACAGTAAATAATGCATAATTACGAGTAACTAACACTAAACTAAACCCTAACTGTAACTGTAACCCTATACTATGTACATGTAGTTAATTAATATAACTCAGTACTTATTAGAGGAAGTACAATGTCACCATAAAAGAAAATCATAACAAGGTTGACTAAATATAATAAAAACTAAAAAGTACATTTGACACAGGATTAAGTCTAAATTAAAAAAAAAAAAATTAAAATAACTCTTTATAAAAGCAATAATCCCCTTGAAGCCGTGGTTTACAGTGAATTTAGAACAGTTAGGCTTATTGCTTTATTAAACCCTTTCCGATAAAGATCTGTAATGCTGATTCGGATTTTACAAAACTCTTTAAAATACAGTACCCTGAAAAAGGAACATTTATTTATTTATTAGGGGTTCAAGCTCGTAGTGCTGAAACCCTATTGTAATTGTTAGGATTTTTATTATTATTATTCCACTGTAAATCTGATCGTGCAGCCCAAACCATAAGTGCTAGAGACTTGAAACTTGGCCAGATGGTAGGTCTCAGAGTATGACCCCGACTGGCCTATAGGTGGCGCTACAACGATTGAAAATATGAAACTGCTCATTACTCCTAGACCATTTGTCGCAGACTCATGTGCCTTATACTATTGGAATTCTTGGCTCAAGAAGGACAAAACTTATATCTCTGATTTCAAAGTTCGTTAACTAAATGATAATTCCCAAATGTCAAAATTTTGACAGGAAAAGTGGCAAAAAAGTCCAATAAAAGTTGCTCATGGGTAATTTTTTATGCTCTCAAATATGTAAGTGTATATAACTTCAAAACGAAATGAGATATTTTCACTAAATTTGACACACATATGTATGGACATACTCTGAGGACACCCCAAAAAACGGGCAATAGGTGACGCTATAAAAACTAAAAAACTTTTAAAAAACATGTTTTTCTTCGGTAAATTGCCTCTAGTGGCTGTAAATTGTCTTTTCCATCTATGATTTAAGTGTTAATGTGCTTGAAACCCGAAGATTGCTGCTCGCAGCTTTATTTATTATTATTATTATTAATTATTTTTTGTTGAGTATATTTGTATTTTATACTTATATTTTATATATGTATTTAAGATTGAAGTAGAAGTTAATTTTATGCTTTTGTTCATGTAGTAAACAAATGTAATTGTATAAATGTTTACTATACTACATAAAAGTATACAATGTGTAATTGTCACAATTTCCCCCCGTCAGATTCAGTGCAGTACCTGGGAAAGTTTGTAGAGGTAAATACATATTTTTGACCCTTGTGTGGTGTTTATTTCATGCTATTGTAAGGGGCTGTGGAACAGAGGAAGCTCCAGTCTCTTGCTGATGGGTTCCAGATAATAATGCAAGCAAACACGAAGATATGAAGCTTTACTGACTTTTATTTGTTAAAACTCATGCGTTACATAATGAATGTAGTCCTGACAATTTTCTGGGTGAAACTTTTATAAAAAGAAGGTTTATTTCGGGCATGCAGTTCCCAATCCCACCAGTAGGGAAAGGTTGTGAACGTTGCACACTGTTCTCTATGAATGACACTAGATTCACGTCCCTAAAGAAAGCTAATACAAAAAGATGTATTTTGCTAAGAGGACGCAATTGATAATTCACATTTTGATGGCTTTTTTTGTAGTTTAATGCTCATTATATCCAGTAAAAATAATTAAAAAAAAGTTTGTGAATTATTATTAGCGTTCCACTCATTAAAGTGATGCCGTTTTGGGAGCTACTGCGCGTTTATCATTGAATGTATGTGGAATATTGAAAAGTATTATTTAACATAAAAACTAACCAGAAAAAGGATCTAGTTTAGTAAATTAACTAAGCTGTCTTAACTAGTTCTCAGCTGTTTCCAGCAATTAAAACCAAACAATAGCATCATCATTTTGACACTGAGATTTTAAAATTAATCAATAATAAATAGGTAAATATTTTGCTACAGTAAAAACATTACATTTTCTCACAGCTTAGTTCAACATTTGGTCCCAAACTAGTTTCAGATTCTTTTTTTCTTCTGATTTATTGTGATGTTTATTCAGTGTTTCCTGCTAAAAAGATAGAATCACACAAATCAGGGTAATGTCAATGTTTCATAGCAGGGTTAAACAAGTTTCAAACCTCATTAGAAAATAAAATAGCTCAAATAATATTTAGTTTTTATATTTTCTGATTTGCTAAATGACTCTATTTTGTAGCATATTTGTGGAAACTGCCAAATATATCATAGTAGAAGATGTGTACTGGCTGCTGGTTGAGCAGTTCTGTCAGTGGTTGGCTGTTGTTTGCTGCACTACATTACCCACAATGCAGCTGAGCAGGTAGCGGTCGCACCTGTTGAACCTGGTTGGGAAGGAAAGCGAGAGCTGGAGCGCAGCGAGACTGAAGGCACACGAGACGGCAGCTGGACTGAGAGCTCGACCTCTCTCTCTCTCTCTCTATCTCTGAACTATGGGAACCTGCGCTGCGCTCAACTGACTCATGGATCCTCAGGAGGACTCCTTCGACTTCCTCTTCAAGATCATCCTCATCGGAGACTCCAACGTGGGCAAGACCTGCCTGGTTCAGAGCTTCAAGACGGGCCAGTTCTCCGAGAGGCAGCAGAACACCATCGGGGTCGACTTCACCGTCCGCACGCTCAACATCGAGGGCAGGAGAGTAAAGGTCAGAGGTCACCGCAGCTCAATCAGGCACATGTATACAATGTTTGTCAGATGAAGTGTGCGTACGGAGGTTAGTGTGATTCTCCTGCTGCACGTGTCGCTGTTACACTGAACCGGTTCAACCAGCAGAACCGGTCGAGCAGGTTTATCTTCTCATTCCACTGGTGTCGCACATCAACAGGAAGTGATTATGCAGATAAACACGCTGCTTCCTGCATCATTGACAAACATGCAACGCTTTGTGTTTGTCTCTCAGAATACAGAAGCATAATGACATTAATTCAAGAGCAAAGATTAACAAACCATTTGAAATCAAACCTATAAGCAATTTAAAATGCGTTTGTCTTCTAAGAAAATAAATACATTTAAATAAATATTAATAACTATATAAATAAAAAACAAAATACTGGCAGAAAGACCTGTGCTAAAGCCTGTTTGTAACAGCAACACTGCATACAACTGTGAATTTCCTGTGTAACAGTTGTCAAAATGTGTAGTATGCAACAGAGCCCACTGCACAAGACACTGTATCCCACAATGCAATGCTCTCGACCTTCCATTTCCTGTGTAATGAAGGTCATGTGATGACAGTGTAGCTTACTGCTGTTTGAAATTTTATTGTGGCTTAATGCATGTTTCACTTATGTATGGAGTATGGAGAATGTAGTGTACACTCAGCAGTGTCTAGTGTGTACTAATGTTATGTATGCTCAGCAGCATGTAGTATACATTGTGCAGTAGTCAATATATAGTGTACACTGCAGATTGCAGTATATGTACGTTTTCAGTATGCAGTAAGTTGTGTACACTTAGCAGGAAGCAGTGTATAGGGTAAACTGCAGTATTTTCAGTAAGCAATATGTTGTGTACACTGAGTAAAAGCATGCAGTGAACACTGCAGTGTGTAGTATACACTGTTCAGTTGGCAGCACACATGTGTTGTACAGTGTTCAGCAGACACTATGCAGTGTACAATAGGTAGTGTACAGTGTTTAGGTGGCAGAATGTAGTGTACAGTGTTGTGTAATGCAGTTTATAGCATACACTGAGCATTAGGCAGTATGTGTATTAGATACAGATGTGGACAAAATTGTTGGCACCCTTGGTAAATATGATCAAAGATGACTGTAAAAATAAATCTGCATTGTTTATCCTTTTGATCTTTAATTCATAAAATGAGTAAAAATCTAACCTTTCATTGAAGGAAAAGAATTGAAAGTGGAGGAAAATCACATTATGAAATACATGTTTTTCTCCAAAACACGTTGGCCACAACTATTGGCACCCCTAGAATTTTTTTATGAGTAAAAGTATATTCCCATTCATATTTACAGTTTTTTAGCACACCAGGGTGATCATGAACATGAAGTTGTCCAGCCGTGACTTCCTGTTCCACAGGAATATAAACATGAGGAAACACAAAGGCCAAATTAAAGTACCCATGGATAAAAAGTACCCCATGTCCACGGTTAAATATACTGCTGGATCTTTAATGTTGAGGGCCTATCTTTCTGATGGAGGTCCTGGACATCTTGTTCAGATACATGGTAATATGGATTCTATCAAATACCAACAGATAAGAAATCAAAACCTGACTGCTTCTGCTAGAAATCTTATAATGGGCCATGGTTGGATATTCCATCAGGACAATGATCCAAAACAAACATCAAAACCAACACAAAAATGTGTTCTCCAAACTCATCAGGCATTATAGGTGAAGACTCAGAGCTGTTCTCTTGGCAAAAGGAGGTAACAAAAAGTTTTAAATAAAAGGGTGCCAATAATTGTGGCCAACGTGTTTTGGACAAAAACATTTATTTCATAATGTGATTTTTTCCCCCCACTTTCAATTCTTTTCTTCAATGAAAGGTTCAATTTTTGTGAATTTTATGAATTAAAGATCAAACGGATAAACAATGCAGATTTATTTTTACAGCCATCTTTGATCGTATTAATCAAGGGTACCAACAATTTTGTCCACGTCTGTATGCAATGCAGTTTTTAGTGTACACTGCAGTATGTAAGCAGTATGTGTAGTAGACAGTATGAGTGTACACTGTCCAGAGGTAATAAAGGGCTCATTAGGCAGTTTTCAGTATTCAGAATGCAGTGTATAATAGGCAATACAAAGTGTACAGTTTTCAGCAAACAGTACTATAGTGTAGTGTTCAGCATGTCATGTAATGTTCAGTAAGCAGTAGTGTAATGTAGTGTTCAGTATGTCATGTAGTTTTCAGCAAACAGTACTATAGTGTAGTGTTCAGCATGTCATGTAGTGTTCAGTAAGTCATGTACAGTGTTAGTATGCAGTGTTCAGTATGCCATGTAGTGTTCAGTAAGCAGTACTGTAGTGTAGTGTTCAGTATGTCACTTACAGAGTTCAGTATGTCATGTGTTCAGTAGGGAGTAGTGTAGTGTTCAGTTTGTCGTATAGTGTTCAGTATGTCATGTGTTCAGTAGGAAATAGTGTAGTGTTCAGTGTGTCATGTAGTGTTCAGTATGTCATGTGTTCAGCAGGCAGTAGTGAAGTGTTCAGTATGTCATGTGTTCAGTAGGCAGTAGTGATGTGTTCAGTAGGCAGTAGTGTAGTGTTTAGTGTGTCATGTGTTCAGTAGGCAGTAGTGAAGTGTTCAGTATGTCGTGTTCAGTAGGCAGTAGTGTAGTGTTCAGTGTGTCATGTAGTGTTCAGTATGTCATGTTTTCAGTAGGCAGTAGTGAAGTGTTCAGTAGGGAGTAGTGTAGTGTTCAGTTTGTCGTATAGTGTTCAGTAGGGAATAGTGTAGTGTTCAGTGTGTCATGTGTTCAGCAGGCAGTAGTGAAGTGTTCAGTATGTCGTGTGTTCAGTAGGCAGTAGTGAAGTGTTCAGTAGGTCATGTGTTCAGTATGTCATGTGTTCAGTAGGGAGTAGTGCAGTGTTCAGTATGTCATGTAGTGCAGTATGCAGTACTGTAAGTGTAGTGTTCAGTAGGTCATGTGTTCAGTAGGCAGTAGTGAAGTGTTCAGTAGGCAGTAGTGAAGTGTTCAGTAGGTCATGTGTTCAGTATGTCATGTGTTCAGTAGGGAGTAGTGCAGTGTTCAGTATGTCATGTAGTGCAGTATGCAGTACTGTAAGTGTAGTGTTCAGTAAGAAGTAGTGTAGTGTAGTGTTCAGTATGTCATGTACAGTGTTAGTACGCAGTGTTCAGTATGTCATGTAGTGCAGTATGCAGTACTGTAAGTGTAGTGTTCAATATGTCATGTGTTCAGTAGGCAGTAGTGAAGTGTTCAGTATGTCATGTGTTCAGTAGGCAGTAGTGAAGTGTTCAGTATGTCATGTGTTCAGTATGTTATGTACAGTGTTCAGTATGTCATGTGTTCAGCAGGCAGTAGTGAAGTGTTCAGTATGTCGTGTGTTCAGTAGGCAGTAGTGAAGTGTTCAGTAGGTCATGTGTTCAGTATGTCATGTGTTCAGTAGGGAGTAGTGCAGTGTTCAGTATGTCATGTAGTGCAGTATGCAGTACTGTAAGTGTAGTGTTCAGTAGGTCATGTGTTCAGTAGGCAGTAGTGAAGTGTTCAGTAGGTCATGTGTTCAGTAGGCAGTAGTGAAGTGTTCAGTATGTCATGTGTTCAGTATGTTATGTACAGTGTTCAGTATGTCATGTGTTCAGCAGGCTGTAGTGAAGTGTTCAGTATGTCGTGTGTTCAGTAGGCAGTAGTGAAGTGTTCAGTAGGTCATGTGTTCAGTGTCATGTGTTCAGTAGGGAGTAGTGCAGTGTTCAGTATGTCATGTAGTGCAGTATGCAGTACTGTAAGTGTAGTGTTCAGTAGGTCATGTGTTCAGTAGGCAGTAGTGTAGTGTTCAGTAGGTCATGTGTTCAGTAGGCAGTAGTGAAGTGTTCAGTAGGTCATGTGTTCAGTAGGCAGTAGTGAAGTGTTCAGTATGTCATGTGTTCAGTATGTTATGTACAGTGTTCAGTATGTCATGTGTTCAGCAGGCTGTAGTGTTCAGTATGTCATGTGTTCAGTAGGCAGTAGTGAAGTGTTCAGTAGGTCATGTGTTCAGTATGTCATGTGTTCAGTAGGGAGTAGTGCAGTGTTCAGTATGTCATGTAGTGCAGTATGTCATGTGTTCAGTAGGCAGTTGTGAAGTGTTCAGTATATCATGTGTTCAGTAGGCAGTAGTGAAGTGTTCAGTATGTCATGTGTTCAGTAGGCAGTAGTGAAGTGTTCAGTATGTCATGTGTTCAGTATGTCATGTGTTCAGTAGGCAGTAGTGAAGTGTTCAGTATATCATGTGTTCAGTAGGCAGTAGTGAAGTGTTCAGTTTGTCATGTAGTGTTCAGTATGTCATATGTTCAGTAGGCAGTAGTGAAGTGTTCAGTATGTTATGTACAGTGTTCAGTATGTCGTGTTCAGCAGGGAGTAGTGTAGTGTTCAGTTTGTCGTATAGTGTTCAGTATGTCATTTGTTCAGCAGGCAGTAGTGAAGTGTTCAGTATGTCATGTGTTCAGTAGCAGTAGTGAAGTGTTCAGTATGTCATGTGTTCAGTATGTTATGTACAGTGTTCAGTATGTCATGTGTTTAGCAGGCTGTAGTGTTCAGTATGCAGTCAGTCAGTGTTGAGCTCTCACGTGAGGTCACAGTGCCACAGTTGTGAGCAGGTATGTTTGGTTTCTATCGCTGTCTCTCAGAGGAGCAGTAGCGATAAGTGAACGTCCCTCGTGTCCTGAATCAGTGTGTGTGTGTGTGTGCAGATGCAGGTGTGGGACACGGCCGGGCAGGAGCGCTTCCGCACCATCACGCAGAGCTACTACCGCAGCGCACACGGGGCCATGATCGCCTACGACATCAGCCGCAGGGCCACCTTCGACTCGGTGCAGCGCTGGATTCACGAGCTGCAGCAGTACGGAGCCGCCAACGTGCTCACGGCGCTGATAGGTACCGCCGTTCTCCTGTGTGAAACCCCTGGAGGTCACATAACGGGTCATGTCTAAACGCTTCCTCTGTTTCCTCAGGTAACAAGCGTGACCTGGAGGCCGAGCGCGAGGTCCGCTTCGAGGAGGCCTGTAAGCTAGCGGAGGCTAAGGGCATGCTAGCAGCGGTGGAAACTTCGGCCAGAGACGCGTGGAGCGTGGAGGAGGCCTTCGTCATGATGGCGCGTCAGCTGCTGCTCCAGAACGGCATGAGCGTGAAGCAGGACGACAGCGAGGCGGCCGCACGCGTCCTGCTGCGGACTAACTCACACACCGTCAGTCTGTCGTCGCCATCATCCGCGCACGACTCGAAGAAGCCCTGCGAGTGCTGATCCACACACACACGACCCTTCACTGCAGTGACACTGGATCTGCAGCTCTGAGCGAATCAACAGGCTTCAGGTCACCGCACTGAAGATCACATGACATCTGAACTCTTCATTGAGCATCTGAGTGTGGAGCTGCTGGAGTTTCACAACTTCAAACCTGTCTAACAGACTTTATAAAAGCAACTTGAGCCAAATCTGACAGGTTTTTCTAGAAGCAGGTCTAGGTTTTCAGCTTTGAGCATGTGACGCATCAGCTTATGTGAATATATTGTGACTACTGTGCATTTTCAGATGTTAAATTATGTTCTTTCTCAGTGTTTCTGTCCTGTTTTCATGTATGAATATCTAAACGCTCTGCACTCTAATCAAAATTAAGTGAGCTTGTGTTTAATTCAAAAGAAAAAAAGCTGATTTTTCCAACCTCACTGACAGACTTGATCTCCAGTAATCGTGTCTTGATTTGACAATGTTTAGATATTTGAGCTGGAAAACAAGAACAGAATATGTTTTTTTTTTTGAAGGAATGTCTTTAGTTACAGTGGACGTTCATGTTGAACACAGATGTTCATTAACTGACAGCAGAATGACACAGATGTTGTCATGAAGGCCACATGTGACTGAAATAAAAACTCACTGAACGTGTCTCTTTATGGTGTTGAATGACGACAGGAGCACTGCTCGAACATAACGAACATTTAATAAGAAACGAAAACCTCTCACACACGCGGTGTTTTAAAACAGTTTCTGAACATCGGTATAAAATCTCTTTTGAATATGATTGAGGTCAAAGGCACACGTGTGACTCTCACACCATCTTGAGCTTGACCATGGTCCTCCAGCGGTCCTTGAGGTTGCAGGCTGTGCGTTCCGTGAAGGGGAAGGCTGCGCGGATCTGCTCCCAATGTCCCGCTCCAAAGCGCCGCACACCCTCCTTCAGCCAGTCCGACTCCTGCAGCGTCCACAGCTGAAACACACACACACGTCAGTGCACACTTCACACTCGCGGACAAACACATAGAGACACTGTCAGAGACATATGCACCTTCCTGGTGGACTTCTTCTTGCGGGACGGACCTGCAGAGACAAACATGAAGCAGAAACATGAGCGTGTGACGACAGATCGCACAGATACACAATAGGCAACCATCTACAATAACTTCATATTTGTTGTTTCAGTGAAACATAGAGTATGTCACACTTTTTTGCAAAAACCAAACTTAGCCAGGTCTTATGAACGTATGCTTTCACTGAGTCAAATGAGCCTGATTTTCAATATATGAAGGAAAAAGTGCCCTGTATGATGACTTATATTTCTATTTGATATAGCTGAGCAAAATCACATGAGTAAGTGTGCTGTCCGCACCACTGCAAATGTGATATTGATTTTGTATGACAGTTAATATTGGGAGTTATATTTCGAAAGTAATATTGTCTAATGAAAATAGTTCCAAACAAAACCGTCTGAGCAGAGTTTCACTCCTGAAGGAATCGATGATTCAATGATCTATTTATAAAGACGTGAATCAGAATCATTGAGCAAATTGGTTGAGTGAATAATTCAATGACTTACTCATTTAGACTTGCCGCCACCTACTGTTTCAGTGTTATATTTAATAGTATCATTAAAAAATTTGTAATATTAAAAATATTTTTGAAAACAATCTGAAAGCATGATTTATGCAGTTGTAATTGCAGTATAAATACATCTAAATGTACTTCTGCAGTGTAAAAGCAGATTTTCATACTGATTTCATTTGATTGGTAACATCCCTATGGTGTCTTATTATTAGGGGTTCAAGAGCATAGCGTATTTTGGATTTTTTTGAAAAACCTACTTTTCTGAACGAGTCTTAGGTTTCTGGCCCGATCAGAACCAAACCAGATTCTCCAAAGTCTGATTGTCAATATCAAAAAAGTGGAAATTCTGATTCACAGTCCCTAATGTCCGCCAAAACATTCGAAGTGGGCGGAGCCACCTTTACATTTGTGTGCTGAGTTTGGCGAAAATATCTCAGTTATAGCCATTTTAGTAAGAGCTCATTCTGTGGTTGTGTAAAAAAGGGCAGAATGAGCCACTGGCCACTTGGTGGTGCTATGACGGCATAAAAATGGCTATAACTACTTCACCATTATTTCGACTGACTTGCAAATTGGCATGCAGTGTCTTTGTCCAAGGTGCCATGATGGTCTATGAAGACATTGGTGTATCTCAAAAAACATTTCCACCATCGGAACAGCTGTCAGACAAGGCTAATGGAGGCCGATCGGCACAAAACTCGCTAGGCCTGTGAGAAATTCGAAAGAAATCAGTCACCAGAGGGGGCCTTTGCGTTTTTCACATGCGTAAAGGATTGTGCATCGCGCAATTTCTCAAACATGCCCATGAAATTCATTAAATATTACCTCTAGGACTGCTGCTGTCCATAATTGTTACCCTAAATCGTTTCATTTAATATTGGAAATTATTTAAAAAAAAAAACTTAACAACTTTGGCAAACTAGTCCCAGGTTTTTGGCTTGCTAATTAAAACATAATACCCATTTACACATGTGCTTAAAGGCCTTAAAGCACTTAAACCCCGATAAATGCTGCTCGCAGCTATATTCATAATTGAGTTTATTGATTAAATGTTAAGTGTTTTACATAAAGATGATGCAATACATCTAATAAGGTTATAACAGAGCCCCTATAATGGTAAAAATACACCTGGAAATCAATATAAGGTGGCAAATAATGGAAAAGTTCATTTTTGTCACTGCTGTGAACTGACCACCACACAGAATGTGACGAATATGAAAAACTTCAGGAGTCAGCTGACCAGGACAGGCTGAATCCAACACATTAAATCCACACATGTTGTAAATATGGTCTAATTATGGTCATTGACAGAATCCCAGACAATACGGAGATATCATTTTTGGCCCTATGTGCGTGAAATAGCGTGTGTACCTGAAGCGGCGCTGAACAGAGACTCCTCGTCGCTCCAGTCCTCATGCGTCCCTGACGCGTCTCGCCATCGGGCCCTGAGAGACACAGACAGTGCGTCAGTCAGTGTCTCTCTCACACACACACACACACACACACACACACACACACACACACACACAATCACCTCTTGGCGCTGTGCTTCCCTCCGGTGGACGAGCGGCTGTCGGCTGGAGAGCTGCGCACCTGCGGGCGAGTGCTGTGAACCTCCGACTCCGACTCGCTGGACACACGGGACCTTCGGAGGAAGAAAGTCGGTCAGTCATACGCCTCGTGTCATGTCTGTGATGATGCCAACACACGTACGCACCTGTGACCGCTCTGAGCGTCTCTGCTGCGGCGCGCAGGAGTCGAGCTCTGAACCGCTGGACGCACCTCCAGCACACATTCTGGGTCACTGACAGCGAGAAACACACACAATCAGTTACTGAGACGCTGCAGGCAAAACCTTTGCTTTGGTAAAGTATCACACAAATGAAATAAACTGAATTTGAAAATGAAATGATTACAGCATTTCAGTGTGTGTACTGAAGGCACCTGTCGTCATGCGGCTCCTGTCCGGCTGTGCGTCTGTCAGACGGATGATCCTCAGGCTCCTCATCGCTGGACACAATCGTCCTGCCGAGGACAGCAGCGCTCAGTCATACATCATACACGGCGTGACACTTCAGCTGTTTATAGTCCAACTATTTTCACACACACTTTGGGTTATCTCATAAAAACTGGTCATTTTTGTCCGATGAGAGGATAGCAGCGGGTTCTGTGATGATTTTAACACGTTCTCACCTGCGATTGTTGTGCGTTTTTTTGTCTGAGCGTCTGACAGATGGAGTGATGCTCAGGTGACGCGCAGGAGTTGAGCTCGATTCACCACCACTTCTGAACACACACACACACACACACTACAGTCAGCTACTGGACATCCATAAATGAAGTCCTTAAGGTTATCGGTCTGATATGACAGTAGAGCAGGGAACGGACGCACCTGTGAGCGTCTCCGACAGGCGGAGGGCTGCTGCGAGTCGAGCGCTGAGCCGCTGAACGCACCTTCGACACACACGTCGATTCACTGACACTGAGACAAACACACACACACTACAGTCAAATACTATTACAGGACAACATGATTTTAAACTTAAATAAAGTGATCTGAAGCACTACTAGTTTAAAGTCTTGTCATTTAACCTGTTCTCACGCTGCTTGCCTGTGGGCGTTCGTCTGACAGTCTGAACCTCAGGATCATCCGACTCTGGATCACTGCGAATAACCGCCCTGGAAAACACAGGAGTGTTCAAAAGAGGGAATAACATGAGATGAAAGGGTTAGTTCACCCAAAAATGAAATTTCTGTTATTAATTACTCAGAGAAATCTCTCAGATTTCATCAAAAATATCTCAATTTGTGTTCTGAAGATGAACGAAGGTCTTACGGGTGTGGAACGACATGAGGGAGAGTAATTAATGACAGAAATGATCAGCCATTTCATACAGATGATTGATGACGAGTATGATGCAGGGCAACGACTCACTGGGCGTTGAAGCCTATAGAATGCAGTCAGAAAGTCCCTAAAATTGAAGATATGGGGCAAAAAATGCCCCTGAATCAGTTTTTGTCTCATATTTACATCATATGAGTTAAGCAATATCACACGAGTAATAAGTAAATATTACACAAGAGCCGTTTTTGTCCCAAACATGACGAGTGCAAATGTGATAGCCTACTGATTTTATACAACAGTTCAGTAAATAAGTTAATATTGGGTTATTTTAGACACAATATTGTCTGTTTTGTTCAATTTTTCCAATGAAACTATAAAGACATGTCAGACCAGTTTCATCTCTGCTCAGTAAACAGCAGCGTTTCATTTCTGAATGCACGTTGTGAACGAAGCGAGTGAAACCAACGATTCAGCGGAGCATTCAGAAAAGACTTGTTAGTGACACTACACATCAAAGTACAGCTAGAGCGATTAAACGCATACAGAGCCGTCCGATCTCTACTGAGATGTCATGCACCGATCATTCTGCGCCGCTTCACGTCCAACAAGCCTGAAGAGAACCATTTACTTCTCTTCTGAACGAATCAGCCGTTTGAATGAACAGAATGAATTAATGAACGAACAACTTATTTATTAAGACATTTAGTGTAATTTTATTTAAAAATTAATTTCGTATTTCCATATGCATTAAAAGTATAGTTCAGCCAAAAATGAAATTTCAGTCATTTACTCACCCTCATGGTCCAAAAGAGTATGTGTAATAAATTCTCTTCTTTCTGAAGATACTTCTGTACTCTATTTGATGCTTTACACAATAAGTAATTTCTCAGCCAAAACTGATGTGCAATTAAATTGCATAATGTAATTAATTAGATTAAAAATTTGTAATCGCTTCACAGCCCTAATTATAACACTATAATAAGTATAGTGAGAACTATAATGACAGCTATAACAACTATAACATTATGCTGACTATATCGTTACAGTTACAGTTGTCATCATATCTATTATTATAGTTATCGTCATAGTTTTGTAGTTATTGTTACAGTTATTGCAGTGTTATAGCCATTTTAGCTATCATAGTTTTCACTATAGTTCTAAGCTAAACGAAAATATATAATGAACACATACAATATCTATAAGAACGACTACAGTAAAAGTCTTGTCATTTAACCTGTTCTCACGCTGCTTGTCTGTGGGCGTTCGTCTGACAGTCTGAACCTCAGGATCATCCGACTCTGGATCACTGCCAATAATCACCCTGGAAAACACAGTTTGTTTTACAGGGTTCGTACACATTTTTACCAATAAAATTCCATGACTTTTCCATGACTTTAAGTAAAATTTCATGACCTAATGTTTCATGAAATGTCTATGTATACATGTTAAATAAGAAGAAAATCCATGTTACACCCAGCATATTTTTACTAAAATAAATGACAAGCTTTGTAGTGTACAGTAGAATATGAAATATTTATTTAAATAACGCTTGCACACAGAACGCGTCTTTGCGTCTAAAAACGTGAGACGCGGTGCTCAGGAGTGTTTTTTAAAAAAGCGCAGCATAGAACGCGAGAGTCTCGAGACGCGCCTTTGAGACGTGATGCAATAATGGAAATAATAGAAATAGGCAAACTGCAGAATTTACAGATACAAGTTTTGACATGGAAAAAAAGAAAATAAGATAATAATGAGCGCCTCCTCCACCATGTTGCCATTATATAAAACAGTTGTCATGCCAACTCGCAACGCTTGCCCCGCCTCCAAGTTCTTCTGATTGGTCCACTGTTTTGGAACTGACATTGATGAGCTGCGCTGCGTGTAAAAGTTGAAATTCTTTTAACTTGACACGGCGTCTTAAAAACGCGGCGCTCATGTGAGAGGCGCTGCAAAAGACGCATGCACATCCGTCAAGCGCGTGTTTACATAGAAAAACAATAGGAAAGTAGCGCATTGGAATAGAAAAACGCGTTCTGTGTGAACGGCCCCAACAAAGTTTCATAACATAGGCTACATAAAACCCTGAGAACCGCTTAGAAATGGATTAACGTAATCCATGGGAGAAAATTAACATAAATCAAGGGGAAGCAACAATGTTAAACTACAAAATAAATAAAAGTGTCCAGCAACACTGTCCTGCACAACTTGGGTAAAGTTGGTTTTATATTCGCACATTCGGACATCTGTATTCAATAGCCTTGTTAATCACACTACATTGGACATTCAGTGGACATTCACAAGTAAATATGCCATTAAAACAATACTTGCCTATTTTGATCGACTGTGAAAAATGTTGTAAGTTGACAATCGTTGGTTGTCAATATCATGTCACTGCTTAAAATTCGCAAACATTAATTTATTGCACATTTATTGGAAACTCTGAATTTATCAGAAGTCCGAATGTACGAATATAAAACCAACTTTACCCAAGTTCCTGCACAGTACCTCTGCAGTTAGGGTTTCGTTTCTGGATAAAGCACTCAAAATGGTCCCTTGTTTTACAGTGAGAGGGAAGCACCGCAGCTGGGAGCGGGTGTCACGTCAGTCACACGGGTGAAAAAGCCAGCGATTGGGTTGGAAGCAGTCGAGCACGCAGCTGCATACTTTTCATCATGAAGCCATACATTTTTAAATCTGCATTTCCCTGGCATTGCTACACAATACTATTAGCTGAAACTGCGTTACCCCACGCAGAGAACGTCACGTGACGGATCGTGCGAACGTTAACTATTGTAATTTAACTAATATTATCAACTATATTCGAATATACGGAGATTGTGAAACAAATTTCCATGACTTTTCCAAAACTTTGTGGGTTAATTAATTTTTCCAAAACTTTTCCAGGCCTGGAAATAGCCATTTTAAAATTCCATGACTTTTCCAGGTTTTTCATGACCGTACGAACCCTGGTTATAAGAAAAACATTAATGATAGCTATAACAGTAACTATAATGATAGCTATTAAAAATCAACTATAACACTAGGACGATGAATATAACAGTAACTATAGTAAGGCCCTATGAAATCCGTTTTTTTCCCCCCGATTCCATTTTTTCCCCCCCGTTTTAATTTTTCCAGTTTTTCCGTTTTAATTTTTTTGGACTCCATTTTAAGGGTTAAATTAAATTTTGGTAATCAAAAAGCAAGTCTAATTAATTGAAATAATGAAACTTTTCCATTTACCAACAATTTATTAAAAATTTAACAAAAAAAAAAAAATTTTTTAGGGCCCTATGATAAATGTTTTATTTTTTTCCTCAAATTCCGTTTTATTTTTACCAAATTCTGTTTTCTGTTTAAGTTTTCTGGATTCCATTTTAATGGATTAATTACATTTTCAAATCATGTCTAATTAGCTGAAGTCTTAAAAACAACAAAACTTATTAATTAAAATATGTATCTTTATGAAATGTTTTGTCCCCCCCCCAGAAATTCTGCAGCATATTTTATTTTTTCTGGCAATCAAATGAACACATAACATTAATTTAATTAATATTTTAATCATGAAATTAAACTTTTTTGTCAAACAATATGCTGAATAACAGAGCTTTACTGTTAAAATTAAAACTGAAGAAAAACTGAGATTATTCCTTAAAAATATAGTTTTAAATCATTTATTATTATTATTATTAGGTCTATTAGTGTTAGTATTATCATTACATTGAAACGTATCTGAATTCGATACAGTGATATGTTGCGGTCAAGTCAAATCAAACTTTTATTTTGATGGAGCTTTAAGTTTCTGTGCGTTTATAATATGACGATAGTTTTTCTCAAACGAAGCAGTAAAGTGCTGAAGAAGTGAGTCTCAGAGCGGCTCTGGAGATGAATTTTCGTGTGTTCATATAGTGAGGCGGCAGAGGAGGAAATGAAAGCGCGCTTCTGCGTCATTGATTCACACAGACACGCAGGATTTGTATTTAAATGGTCTTTTTGTGGTTCTAATATTCACAGACACTAGTCTATAATCACAATTTAATTGAAGCGTAATGACCTGCTTTTTATTCATTTATCAAAATTTACAAATTCCGTGACATTCCGCGTAATTATAGAAAATTCCGTTTTTATGAGCGAATTCCGTGATTTTTGCATGGCAGAAGTCATAGGGCCCTGCTACAGCAAGAACTATAACAACAGTTATAACGACAACTATAACGTTATGATGATCGCTATAAGAACGACTACAGTAAAAGCCTCGTCATTTAACCTGTTCTCACGCTGCTCGTCTGTGGGCGTTCGTCTGACAGTCTGAACCTCAGGATCATCCGACTCTGGATCACTGCCAATAATCACCCTGGAAAACACAGAGTAACACTGTTAATAAGAATAACTTTCACACTATAGAGCGAAAACTATAACGACAGCTATGACAACACTAGTGAAGTCATCATGTCAGTGACCTCTGAGGGGACGGCCGGTCAGGTGGGCCGCCGTTGATCTGCGTCTCCTCCTCTGCGGCGGTGACGTCGTTCTGCGAGTCGTCTTCGCTGAGCTGGCTGTCGTCCTCCATGACCAAGCGCGATATGGTCATGCCGGCGTAAGGCTTGTGTGCGGCGGGCGGCTCGTCCTCGGCCGCTCTCTCCATCTGCTCCATGGGCGTCTCGGACAGAGCCAGGTGGAGCTCGACACTGGGCGTCTCTCGGCTCTGCTGCTGCGCCTCCATCTCCACCTCCTCCAGCAGCTGAGAGAACGGCACGCTCACGCCGCACTCCCCGCTCAGCTCGCCGTACACCTGACGCAGGCTCTGCAAGCTCAGCTGCACCCGCGCCGCAGACGACACGCCGCTAGAGCGGGAGCGAGACAGACAGGTGACATGCACGCCATTATTTAAAGCAGTCATTAATACTCATAGTTCTTCATCGAGTGAAGCTGAAGCAGTGCGTTTGTACCCATGATCCTCTGCTGCACTGGGCTTCTGCGTGGAGCGCCGCCCCTCCCGTGATGATGTCATCGGCTCAGCAGACGCGCGGAGATGTCCGGCACGCTTCAGCATCTGCAGAACAAACACGCAGTGGTGAGCGACATGAGCGTGGCGCGTTCAAACTACTGGAGCTTTTGACAATGTTAATCTACAAACCGTGAGACCTTCGTTCATCTTCAGAACACAAATTAAGATAGTTTTGATGAAATCTGATAGGGCTGGGTAAACAATATTGATTTCTCGATTTTAATCGATTCTCATTTTTACGAACTGATATTGATTCTTAAATCCCAAGAATCGATTAGTCTAGTCTGTTTTCAGTTGATGAATGAGCAGAATATGTAGCTCCTCCCATCCAATAAATCACAATAATCTTTGTTACTTTTGATATGAAGCAAAGTCTCAGATTTCAAATGACGTCCATCTTATTATGAGATTCAGAAAATAAACACCGTTTTGGCGCTGTTTAATGTGGCGTGACAGATCGCTTTAGCGCCTCAGTTAGAGAGAAGCATGTGATCATCCTCTCCTCCGCTTTAATACCAGTTACAGCGAAATAAACATGCATGAACATCTGAAGGTATGTTAAAATATACAGTACAACTTACTGAAATCCGTATCATGTCTCGTGTAATCGCTCAACCAGTGCTTCAACCTCGGAAAGACTCAATAAAACAGCTTCAAGTGTCACGTGACGTCGCATTTACCTCAGAAAAACATATTCAGTGACCATAAACTCATTAGTCAGCTAGAAAAGTGACTCTAGAAAGATAAATATAGCTATGCACCGTTACATATTCATTATAATGTTCTTCAATATTTAATGCATGTTTGAATAAATCAGTTATGACAGCCGCGATTTAAATGATTATATTTCAAATAAACGAATTGGAGTAGAAATAACATTATATAATTCTAAACTTTATTTATTATTAAAAACAAACATCAATGATTTAAGTGTTTGTATATAAATAAGTTAATTTAACCTTCAATATTATTATAGTAGTACCAGCTGACTCTCATGTGTTTTTTTCCCTCTAGAAAATGTAGCATATAGTGTAACTGATCCAAAATAATCGATATCGAGTCAAAAGCATGTGAATAGAAATCAAATCGGATCGTGAAAACTGTGTCGATACCCAGCCCTATGAATTAGTGAGGACGAGGAGACGGACCTGCATGAGGAAGGGCTCGGGGACGCAGTAGAGCCGCTCGATGAACTCCAGCATGTCCTGCTTGAAGTCGGCTGTAGGAGCTGAGCTGCAGCACCGAGTGAGACGAGCGTCTCCTCCGGATCAGGTTCACCAGCAGCTTCTTCTGCCACACACACACACACAGGCGTCACACGAGAGACGCAGGACACGAGCGTGCCGTAGCGTCAGGAGCGCTCCTCACCTTCCCAGACGAATCTGCGGCTGCGCTGAAGTGTCTCTTCAGGATCTCCTCGGCCTTCTCGAACTCTCCACTCTTGATGCACACGATTATGAGCTGCAGAAATCACACACACCACAATACGAGTCAGATAATCATTCCAGAGACAGGAATGGCGGTGCAGGTGTGCTGTGTCTCACCATCTCGGTGATGGCGTTGTGCACGCGCTGCTGCTCCCGCTGCGGGACGTCCAGCTCTCTGCAGAGGGACTCCAGGACGCCCAGAGCCGACTCCAGCGGCGTCTTGGGCTCCTCGAACGTCAGATCTGCGGCACAGACACGTCAGACACACACGTCAGAAACACACACACTCGCTCGTGTAGGTCACTCGCTCACCCAGCTTGTCTCCGTTGTTGATCCTGGACAGGAACTGCATGACCCGCAGCTTGAGGACGGTGTCTCCGTGTCCATCCATGGGCAGCACCACCATACCTGTGATGATCACGTGATGTTAATGAGAGTCATGTGTATTCTAGGGGTCATCATTCATATCTTACACACTCAAAAGAGAAAAAGAGATTTACCTCAGAAACATGGTTTAATTTGATAAAATTCAAGTATTTTCTAATCTTGACACAACACATATCGTTGTAAAGACTCGAAGATCCATATCTGTGATAGTAATATTGTCCAAATCGCTTCGCACAACTCTTTTAAACTTCCATGAGAGGCTTTTTAACAAGAGACCAGTCTTAGGTTTGCACTCCAAACTACATCGATCTAATTCAATCATTTCTCATTGTAAAAAAGCTGACTTTCACGGACTTCCGACGGAGTTTGGGAGTTTAGCCCCGCGCTAAAGCTAACATGCGCGCGCCGATGTAAACAAACTCGGCGCTCGCGCCACTTACTCTCGATGACGTTGATGATGTTGGCGAAAATCGCGTAGTCTCCATTTCTGAAACTCTCGAGCGCTTTGAACACGCAGACGTCGAAATACCATCTGTTGATGATCCGCTCGTCTTCGCTCATTCTGGACGGGTTTAATGTGAACGCGCGCATCACTCACTCACTCACTCCTGCGAGCGCGTGCAGAAGGGGGCGTGGCATGGCGTCGCGGCGGCGGCTCTGATTGGTCAGGAGAGACGATGACGCCACTAGAAAACAATATTTAAATAATAAGTAATATAATGCTGAATGTTAGTAGTAAGACTTGTGCAAATTAATATATTATATATTTCACCCCGAGTGGTTGGTTGATTTTATGTAGTTTAAATAATAAGAAGAAATAATATTATTTTATGATTGACTGATTCAACTTTATTTCCAGACTCAAGGTCCATTAGAAAAGAAACAAACTAGGTGACTGGTATCGGACCACACTTTGACAACAGCATAATAATAGCAATGTGTGAATTATATATGCTAAAGAGTTAAATAATGTAAAAACATGTGCAAAAATGTTTACCTATTTCAATATCCTGCCTTATATTTTTAATAAACTGGCTGTAAAATTAATATCAACTTATTGTAGACCAACTTAAATCATTTTAATGAGTTGACGTAAAAAAAAAAGAGTCTTCACACACACACACACACAAAAACAAAAAACTAAAAAAAAACAAAAAACAAATGTACACCGGAAAATAAACGACAAATAATATTACCCAGAATGCGTTGTAATACACCGCAAAAACAATTAATTTTAGGTAATATTTTTGTTGTTTTCGAGAAAGTAGCTTATAGATTACTTTCTTGAAAACAACAAAAAATATTACCTAAAATGCATTGTTTTTGCGGTGTATTAATTCGGTATATCCTCCTGAGACCCAGAAAAAAAAAAGGTTTTTTGAATTTAGTTTTTTTTTTTTTTTTTTTTATCATTATATTGTTCAGAGCATAAGAAACAAATTAAAAAAATAACATTTTTGAAAAATTATATTTTATTCATATATTATGATATGTCCTCTGTAGTGGACTAAATTGTTTAAAAAAATAACATGGCATGGAATTATACATGTATAGGCAAAAACAATGGGATTTTTTTTAATCACCAATTAATTTTTAGGCTTCAATGGATTGTTTTTAACCAAACTTAGTATAAAGATGATTTCTCAACTATGTTATGAAAGAAATAATGGAATTAATTGATATACCATTGTACTTTATGCAATATGTTGGTAAAATAGTCATGCATGGATTTTCCCAATATAATGTATCTGTACACTGTATCTAATTTGCATATTAATGTGTTCTTGGAGCAGCATGTAATGAAAAAAAGAAGTGTAATAATGGGAGTAATAATTGGTAACATTTTCATAATAATATCTAATAATTAATAGGAATATTGATGTATAATTTCTTTCCCTATTCACTTCTAAAATGCCTGATAAACATGCTGTAAGTCCTGGTGTCCTTTACAGAGGTAATGTATGAAATCAATGCCCTGTTTTGTAACAGAAAGTCACATTTTGATTTGAAACCCCATAATATTTTCCTGAGATGCTGATTTATAACAAACAATTTGAAAATGAATCCAATTTAAACAATAATTACAAAATATTATCATATTTCCATAAGAATGCTAATTTTCAGTCATATTTAAAGACCAAGAAGTTGTTGTTTTCATGGCGAAACCAATAAAAATCTCTGAAAAGCCCTGAACGTGCTCTTTACAGGACATCCATACTTAAAACTGTGACATGTATGATGTCAGAGAAAATATAATGTCTGCTACAGAGGACAGAAGTCTATTCCCGGGGCCCAGGAGGATATTACAGTGCATTCTGGGTAATATTATTAGTAGTTTTCAACAAAGAAGCTTATAGGTCTATTTTCTTAAAACGACAAATATTACTCAGAAAGCATTGTTTTTATGGTATAATAGCTATTTTTTCAGAGGAAAACAGTATTTTACTGTGTAAATTTATTTTTTTTTACAGATTTTTTTAAGAGTGACTTATTGATTTGTGCTTGTATTTTTCAGTGTTTAAAATATTAACTTTTCTCAATGTTTTCATCTTAATTCTGTTTTGGAGAAATGTTGGAGCATGTTTCTTGCATCACAAATGTCCAAGAATCAATGTTTTTCATTAAAAGGACAATATGCTACAAAGATTTCAATGTCAAATAAGCTTCATGTAAAGAATCCTGAGAAATAAATGCATACTGTCCATACTGTGGCTGGCTGTATGAACACATGGGAGGATGCAGATGTTTGAGGAAAATCAGTGCCACGTCTGAAGAAGGGTGGAGCAAACGAGAACACGACACGACAGCCTTCATCTTCATCATCCTCCTTCACGAGTCAACTCCGCGCTCATGCACTAGAAGCGTTCGCGTCGTTCGAACAAGTTGAAAAAGTGTGAACGCAGAAAGCAAACTAAACTAGTGAGTGAAGGAATGAGAGCAGATACAGAGCGAACTGAACGCGACGCTCGGTGACGTCACTGCACGACAGAACGCTGCTGGACGCGGAACGGCATCTGGACACACGGAACGATGACTGTGAAAAACAGAAACAAGAACAACTCCAACTCCAACGACAAAACTGCCCCGAGTCAACAGCACGATGAGGCGCCGAAGAGAAGTCCTAAAGTCGCTAAAGCTGAGAACGCGCCGGTCTCGAGCCGCGGATCCGGATCAGACGCGCTGAAAAAGTTCTTATCCGCGTTATTTTATCTGGCGCTGGCGGCCGGAGCCGTGTTCGCGTCCCTGTACCTCCATCAAGAGCTGTCGGACATCAAACATGCGAACTCCAGACATGAAGAATCAATGAAGAAGTGCACGGCAGCGGCGCGTGAGGTGGAACATGCACTCCAACAGGTTAGTTGACTTCATTCGTGCCTCCACATAGACACACAGCTCACAAAAATATGTTCCAAGAGCGTTTGGATCGTTCCAAAAAATATTTTTTCTTAAAGTTCTCAAAACGCTCCATGAATGGACATTATTAATGCCCAGATAACGTTGAACGTTCTATTAATGATTCTAAGTTCTGGTAATGGTTCTAAGAATGTTTGTTCATAACTTTGAGAGGACCTTGCGAGAACGTTCTGTTCGCTAGGCTGAGCTGATAAAACTGAACAACACTGTACTGAATAATGGCAGCACACTTCATGAAATCAATCACAAATAGACAAACTATCAGCTGTTAATGTGGATGGTCCATGTTTAGTCCATCCACACACACAGACTCTGTTTTCTGAGTGATCACACAAGAGAAAGACATTAAATTCAGCTGAAATGAGGAGAAATAGTCCTGCAGGCTGTCAGGATGATGTGTTCGTCTGTGATTGGCTGACAGGGTTGTGCCGAGCTGCTTAAATGACTGTTTTAAGGCACAGTATTGGTGTCCAACACGACAGGAAGTTTGTTTATGCCTGGAGGAGTTTCATGCGCTGCAGCGTCAAACATATAGGACACAAAAATACAAAGATATTGACTGGAATGACAGACGTTTGCTTGAATTGCCTGAGCTGGGAGTCCCTGACAGATCAGGCACAGGCTGAGAGACCTGTTTGACCCTGCCTCGAGGGTGAATCACTGGATCCAGCAGCTTCTTTTACACTTCGTTTGTCTCGCTGAAGCTGCACTGAAGTTAGTTGGACAAATATGTGTAGAGAGTCCCAGCACAGTTTAAAGTGTGGGCGATTTGGCCAAAAATATTATCACAATATTTTTTCTGGTGTCCCCAGAATGTGTCTGTGAAGTTTCAGCTCAAAATACCCCACAGATAATTTATTATAGCTTGTCAAATTTGACCCTATTTGGGTGTGAGCAAAAACACGCCGTTTTTGTGTGTGTCCCTTTAAATGCAAATGAGCTGCTGCTCCAGAAGAGGGCGGAGCTTTAACAGCTCAACAACAACAAAGCTGGAGAATCTCACGCAGCCAAAATGAGGATTGTCAGTAACGGTGTTCAGCCTTACATTGTTCAAACCGGAGTCGACACTGATGGAGAGACTCAGGAAGAAGTTACAACTTTTAGAATGAAACTGGACGTTTCTGAATGGTTAATGGATAAATTTATGTAGTTGCTGTGGAGTTGATTCAAGCATGTGCCGTCATGTTAATCTTTTGTGCAAATCCAGTGTTAAATTGACCCTCGTTTGTGAAGCAGTCCGGCGTAAAATGACGGCATGACAACAACTCTACTACAACAACTCTTCCTCTTCTCTAAAGCAGCCCAACATGGCCCCGCCCACTTTGTTGCGTATTCTCGGGGGTGGGGTTTATGTAAATTTTAGGGTTTGTGATGTCACCAACCTGGAAAGAAGCTCGTTGTAGTCCCTACCAGCCGTTTGTTGTAGTCCTTAAAAAGCAATTTCTGTAAAAGAAAATATCTCCCTTTGCATTATACTTTGAGCGTCGTAACTTTGATCATGCTCAAACAGCAACATTACACACTAAAAATGTAAAGTTAAAAAAGTAAAATCATAATCAACCACCCCTTTAAACAGCTTGTGAATGTACTTTATAACTACAAACAATTTTTCCAATAAAGGTTTCTTTAATGTTGAGTCAAGAACATATAGAACTCAACATATAGAACATATTGAATTTTTTTTTCTTAGAGCGCAGATATTCTAGATCTAGTTACCATGAACTAAGCGTTTCTGCCCTTCTCTGTCTCCAGATCAGGTCCATGAAGGCGTCTCTGGAGGGTTTGGAGAGCACGGTGGTCAGTGCCAGGACTGATCTGGAAAGCACCAGCCGCGCGGTGCAGAAAGGAGAGGCCGACTCCCGGCGGATGGAGGACGCACTCCAGAAACTCCAGAATAAGCTCTTCCGGGACCTGGCAGAGGGCATTCGGGAGGTGAAGGACACTCGGGAGAAGGACATGTCCTCGCTGGAGGAGCGGCTGGCCCAGCTGAGCCGCTCCCTGTCGGAGAGCGTGGCGGAGTTCGCAGATGAACAGAGCCAGTATAAGAGCGATCTCCATGAGCTCAAAGCTCGTCTGGAGGAGCAGGACGGGCCGGCAGTCCACATGCAGGAGCTGGCATCCATCAGCAGCGCCGTGGCCAATCTCAACACCGCCAACGAGGTGGCCGAGGGAAACATGGCGGTGCTCCGGGAGCAGATTGCATTGGTGGGTTCCGAGCTGCAGACCAGGAACAGGGAGGTGGCGTCGGTGTCCGAGGAGGTGGGCGCCGTGAGGACGCTGGTGCAGAGCGCTGTGGGAGCCTTACGGGAGGAGGTGTCCGCAGCGCGAGCCATCGTCCAGACCTCGTCAGACCAGCTTCAGATTCTGAACAACCGGCAGGACCAGTCCAGCACAGCTCTCCAGAGCCTGGAAGCGCAGCTGAGAGAGGAACTGCTCAAGCTGGAGAAACGGAGGGACGACCTGGAGGTCCGACTGAAGGCCGCGGAGGAGAGCCAGGAGGTCTCGGCGTCCTCGCTGTCAGAGCAGACAAACAGACTGAACGCTCTCGAGTCCAAATATGAATCCCATGAGAACTCGCTGTCCGGCTACAGGACGGCAGCGGAGGCACTGAGAGATGATCTGGAGGCGATGAGGAGCCATCTGGGAGAGCTGCAGACGAGAGTAGCTGCTCTAGATGAGACCCAGGAACCAGAGCAGGAACTGGAGCAGGAACCGGAACAGGAACCAGAGCAGGAGCCTGAACAGGAACCAGAGCAAGAACAACTGGAGCAGGAACCGGAGCAGGAGCCAGAGCAGGAACTGGATGCTGTTCAAGATGAAGAACCAGAAAGTCCTCCTGAACAGCTGGATGAGTGAGACAAAGGCAAGCTACTGGAAGCAAAGCTGTATTTCGGGATGATCGGGTGTTGTGTGTGGTAGAAATGTGAACAAGAAGCTTTTTATAGGAATGATGAAGGGATAAACTGCTGTTTCTTCAATCTATGAATACCTGCACTGTATTTTTACCAGCTCAGCTGTTTTCCAGGGTTACTGGAGGTCTCAGTAACAGTTCAGTCTTTGAATGTATCAGGATGGTAGTTTTTTTCCAATAAAATTTTTATAACCCTTTCAAACTAATGTGTCAATATCTTTACCTATTCAAATTATCTATATTAGACCTAAAAATACATAAAATGGCACTGTTAATATGACAACATGACATGGGAACATTTTACACATTTCAGTCTATTAATTTACAAATACATTTTCCATATCATTTTGTTTATTCAGCATGCAGCCTCAAGCATTAAAAAAGCATTAAAATCAGCTAAAACAATTAAAATCAAGATATTTCATATAATAATTCATCCAGTTTTTTGTCTTTGAGGAATCAGTGTTCCCATGGGCTTGACAAACTGAAGACTAATTAATCATACCTAAAAGTGTGATTCCTTGACCTGGAAAAGTCAAATTAATTATATATTAAAACTCCATGGGCATTTATTTATTTTGATGAATGTACATTTTTGTAGTTATTCCAGGTGTAAATTGTGTTGTGTTTGTCCTTAATCCAGTAGATCATGGTTAAAAAGAGTGGAAGCCTGAAGAACATTCAGCTACTACTGCACAGAAACTAGGAGTGTCCAGTATTGTTGTGGACAATGGGGGTTGGCCTTTGAGCCAAAAAGGTTGAGAAGCACCAACTTATTCCTCTCAGTCATTAAAGATTCTTGATCTTAAAAGAGATACATAGGTTTAAATCAAGACAGCACAAGCACACTTTTCAATCATAGAATTTTTTTATTGATTGATTGAAGTTTGCTGGGTTTCAAAACATGAAGCAAGTGATATGTTCAAAGTAAAGGCGAATGTCTTGGACACTTTCTGGTCGTCAGACTTTGAGGAACCGTTTATGTGTTAATGTGATGAATTACACCAGTGGCGGGCGAGATCTTTTGTGTTCAGCAGAACAAAAGAAATGTAGACAGGATTGGAACAACTTGAGGGGGAGTAAATGATGACAGAATTTTCATATTTGGGTGAACCATCCCTTTAAGAATGTTTCATGAATCTGGCCCCAGGTATGTTTTGGGGTTGTTCAGCTAACTTTGGACACTTCTCCACAGATTCCATTTGCTCTTCTGAAACGACTCATTTTCGTAAGTTCACCTGTCAATATATAATGACAGTTCTGCAGTATCAGTCTTTGGAAGCCATGGAATAAAAAAGTAATTCCGAATTTATATCTCACAATTCTGAGAGGACAAATCAGATCAGATCAGATTCATTCTGTATTTGTATTATTAATTTTCAGGAATGATTTAATTGTTTGAGATTCTCCTAACCAACCCCTAAACATAACCATTAGTAACTCTTTTGAAATATTTAACCTAATTTGTTTCAATATATGAAGACTTGTATTCTGGTTTTAAATTCAGTTTCCTTGGGAAGAATGACCATTTTTTCAAAGCAGAAGTAAGATATTTGTATGTATGCATGTGCAAAACCTTTTAATTGAGCTGTGCCTCACATTTGGTGGTGTGTGACAGACTGTGTAGTAAACAGCAGTACATTAATAAATTAAATAAATATGAAAACAAACACTAGTTTACAACATCAATCAGCATAATGAAGTGTTTCGAAAAAATAGGGTTCTAGAAATCCAGTCCGAGAATGATTGGCCATTTGGCGGTTCATTCAATAAGTCCCGCCTCTTATTTTCATGAAAGTTGGCAAATTGGCCTGAATGGACTAATTAAAAGTAAACAAACAACTCACCCACTTGATCTCACCACTGTCATGTCATATTACTACTTGAAATCATGATCTGCGAGTGTTTTTATTGAGCGATCAGTTAAATTAAGGTGAAATTAAAGGCGCATCTCCGTGTCTGTGACCTTGATGACTACAAATGAACATCAGTTCACAAATAGCATATACATGAAACATGACATTGGTTACCATGTTCTTATAGTTATGTAAAACATATAAAAATGATAACGACGACTTGAGAAATATTCTTTGTTTTAATAAATAAAGTAATTATTTCAATGTTACTGTAAAAATAGAATTGTTTTGGTCGTTTTCTTGATAGTCTAGGTACATATTTAACCTGAAAAACTCAACATCAGTGTAACTGGAACATGACTTCACAGTTAAATAAAACAGTGAGGACTTTGCCGCCTCATTCCAGAAGTTCATTGCACACAACTGGTCGATACATGACAATCATCATGGCAGATTTCACGGTTCAGTGTTTCTGCAAGGGCATATCAATGCTTTACATGTAAATCTTGCTTAAATTAGCAGATCTCATGTAGCAGCTCTTGAAAAGCACACTAATGCCGTGTGTTTTCCCGTTGGAAGCACACACTGTCCGATCATGTTGATTTTGAGGTGAGCGAGTCCACTCCTCATTCAGGCGTCAGCTGGTCCAGTGTGTCTTGTGTCGTCTCATCTCTCACGGTCTGACTCGAGTCACGGTTGGAGAAGTGCTCCCTCAACTCCGCCACTTCTCCCTCTCTGCTCATCATGTCTTCAGCCAGCTGGCCGATTCTCAGAGTCAGGTCGGCTAGTTTGGGCTCTACGATGGCGAAGTCTTGTCTGATGGTGAATACTTTGGGCTTCAGGTCGTCTGCAAACGTCACCATCTTGCGCAGCTTGGCTTGGCCGCTCTCCAGCGCCAGGATTTGCTCGGCGAGCTTGCGGTTGTCCGCGGAGAGCTGGTGAACGAGTGCGCTGATCTGATCCAGTCTCTGGCCGTTCCTCTCAGCAGAGCTCTTCAGACCGGAGACGCGGTCGATGCTACCCGCTAGAAGATCGCCAATGCGCTTGACCATGAGCTTCTCGGTCTGGGCCACCTTCTCCTCCAGGGCGTTTGTCTGATTGAGCAGTGCCTCCACTTCGGTCTCCAGGCCAGCCATACGCCGCACATCTGTACGGATGGAGGCCACCTTGGAGGTCACGTCATTGGAGACCTGCAGGGTTCGGCTCTCCACGTGCTCCATGGCTTGATCAAGGGTGCTCAGGTCCTGCTGGAGCTGCTGCCGTTGACCGGTTAGGCTGGAGAAACGCTCCTTCAGTTCATCAACTTCCGCAGACAAAGCCTCCATCTGGGAGACGACCGGCGTTCCCTCAGGACCGGACATCAGCGCATGGACACTCGCACACTAGAGAGGACACAAGTACACTTTGAGTACATACTTCAGGCAGAAAGAAGTCTGTGGAAGCCCATTTCCAACACATATTTTGGTAAATCATAATATTAACATTAAAATCAATAGAGTATAAATTATGACGATATTAAAAAGTCAAAATTTGAAAAAAGTTGAAATTGACTTAAGTCATTTATGACATACTAAGTTTAAATTAAGAAATTTGACTTAAAAATTAACAAAAATTTGCTCGTCTTATTTCATCTTTTTAATCAAAAAATAAGATTATGACATACATAAATTCTGGATAAACATTGCATGACATGTCTATTATAACTTATCTTAACTATAATCCGACTTGTCGTTTTTGACTGTTATAATTTTAACTTAGTATGTCATAATAGTAATTATAACAGTATGTCAAAATGTATGTCATACAATCATGCATTATTTTTTTCTTAAGTGGTGGAAAAGGGCTTTTTTTTTTAATATAAGTTGTCAGAATATTTTAATTCAATATACAGTAAACAATTGTAGAAGTAGTATAATGAACCTGTGGAAGTAATTCTTTTAAAAACCAGACGAGTTTGAGAGCCGACTGAGAGGATCTTGTGGCCCACTTGACAGAATTAGGTGATTTCCATCAAACAAGTGGCAGTGGAGAACAAATGGTTATTAAATGACTGCCCAGATGTGAATGTCACATGGGGATACCTTATCTCTAAAGATGAGCAAGTGTCCTTGGGAAATGATGAGTAAGGCCCAAAGACAAGGGGAGTAGGCTTCAATGTTGGGAAGCAGGTGTGGAGATTGAGATGTGTTATCATTGGTTAATGGTTGATAAGAAAACGGTATAAAGATGGGGACTCAAACAATAAACTTTGTCCAATATAGTCTAATTTTGACTTCTAGAACTCTTTGAGCTTCATTTGCAAGAAAGAGATTACTTTTTTTCCACAACAAAGTCTGATTAAGTCCAGAAGGGATGTAAAATGAAATGTTCAACATGTAGAACATATTACACATATTTACTGATAAAATAATTTATTTAAGTTTTAATACTAAAATGGACAGAGCAAAACAATATGAGATGACATACTGTAATATCAGGGCCAGGAGAAGAGTTTGTAGGGGTCAGTAAAAGAAGAACCATTGTCCATGAGTGAATCCATACGGACATACGAGCCAACAAGAACGCTGTAGAGACGTGAAGCTAGATCATCTCTGACTACAGATCTCAATGACAGACAGGTCTGATGACTGGAGGTGGAAAGAGTCGCAGGACTGGATTTGGCACATTGAGATATTTGGTCAACATTTTTAAGTGACATCAGCCAAGAAAAAATTAAGTAATTTTAGATGAAAGATTATGTAGACAAACATTTTGTCCCTTTGGAATAATTTGCACTAATAAATCAGCCGCAACAACACATGACACATGTATTAAAACCGCATATAAAGTTCATCATTTTGATTTTATGTTGAATTTAGTGTTTACTTGCACATCCAGAATGCATGCATTCATGCATTTATGTATATGTGTATGTAGGTATGTACATATGTATATGCATACATGTATAATTTGTGCTATATGTGCATGTGTGTATATGTGTATATGTAAACATGTACAGATGTAGTGGAAATAAACTGTAAATGAAATGAACAGACACAAAATAATTAAATGAACGCATTTTATATTTGCTATTAATAATAAACATAAGGTTTATGTAAAAAAAGCTCAACATCTCTGGGTTTAATACAATACAATTATGTCACAACCACAAAAATAACTCATTTTTGAGCTCACGATGAGGCGTTTATAATGAACGCAAAGCAATGTTGGATGGATTGAAAGAAATCTGAAGTATTTTTATATTAAAGCATTTAAATTAGTTCCTAAATTGTGCTTTAGATAAGTTGTTCTTATTTTTACAGCATCATGTGGTCATAGCAACGAAGTTGTCAAACTGGATATAATTTAGTGTCTAAACTAGTGTTTTCCACACTAAAATAGTGTACATATAATACATTAATTATACTGTTAAAACAAGTGCATTGAGATGTAAAGCTGGTCTCATCATTTTTACAATCGTTTTATGGCATTATGTTTTCATCGCAATGAAGATATAAATGTGGATATAACGTTAGACAGAAATGGTTGGTAAGTGTTTTTTTTCTAATCTCAATACTGTCTTTTGATCACACTAATGAATCAGTTGACTTCCACTGTAAGTGTCTCACAGTAACCCAGATTTCTGCTTTCACTATTAAAGGAAATGAGTGATGTTTTGTTGATTAAGCTTATAACACTGCATACTGCTTTAAGATGCCCCATATGTCAGAAGTACAGTAGATGCGGCACATCGGTCTGGTTCCTCGGCTCAGATCTCCTCCTGCGAAGCCGGTCTGAGGTCACGTATCTGCGAGCGGGTCTCTCTCATCTGGTCCTCCGTGCTCCGCACCTGCTGCTCCAGCTCCTGGACTCTCCTGTGTGTGGCGCTCACGTGCGCTCGGACCCGGAGCATGGAGCGCACGGCCTCCTCCACGGCCGCCAGCTGCGTGTCCTGAGCGTGAGGAGCGCGTGACTCCAGCTTCTCCTGCAGCCCGCGGCCCTGTGCCGCCAGCTGCTCGAGCTGCTCCTGGAGCCTGGAGACGCGGCGGCCGTTCCAGTCCGTCTGCTCGCGCACCCGCTGCGCGTCCTCCTCCTCGGTGCGGTCCAGCACACGCGCGTTCCTCCTCGTGCCGTCCTGCACCTCCTGCAGCCGCTCGCTCAGCTCACGCAGACGCCCGTCGATGTCGTTGATGTGCTCCGTCACATGTCCGTGTGCGCCGCGTGATTGCGTCTTGAGCGTGTGGAGCTCGTCGCTCACGGACAGCTGGTCGCTCGCGCTCTGGAAGCGGAGGTGTAGCGCCTGCAGCCGGTCTGAAGACGCTTCCTGCTCCGCCTGCAGTGCCGCTGAGGTGTTGAGGACGGAGCCGAGGGCGTGTTTCAGCTTCAACAGCAGCGTGGCGCCGTCTGCGGAGGCCTGAAGCTGCATTCACAACACACGCGTCAGACGTCTGTCTAGTGCACTACTCATGCAGCGCTGCATACTACTGCATTAAAGTGGAAATGAAGCAGTCAGTCAAGTTTACGTTATTTAGTAAACTGATTTCTGCTTTAATAAAAATGTATATATAACAAACTCGATTAATGTAACCATTTAAAAAAAAAAAGGATTTTGGAGCAAGGGCGCCGCCATCTTGCAATACCACAGCTTGTGACGCCATTGGGTTGGTTTTCATAATCGTTTCCTCAAACTACACAAACATGAATCATATATGAGTTCATGACATGGACACGCTCATGTTTGTTTGAAGCTATTAAACTGAACTCGAAACTGCAGTATTGTGATGTATTTCTGAGCGAAACGGCTTTCGAACAGGAAAAAACACTGAGGGCGCGATTTGAATTTATCGGCTGATTGACAAAATAAAAGCATGAATGAATAATTCACATTAAAACTAGTAACACAAATTAAGAAATGGCATAAATGTTGATTTCGCATGACTTTTAAGTTATTAAAAACACATTTAAGATGCATTTAATTAAAAAAAAGACAAATATATCTTGCTTATCATGATGAACATGTTTAGTTTACAAATAAAAAGTTATTTTGATATTTTTGTGTGTATAGCTGAAGACTGTAATAAGGCAATTAGTCTTATTACAACTCATGATATAAGCAAACCTTATACATTTTCATTTTTTAATCTCCTTACGCATTGTGACTACTATTACAAGATACAACTTTTTGATTTTAATGTTTATTGTAAGTTCAAATTAACTAGAGTATGTTAACAAATGAAACCTTACTGTAAAGTGAACTCAAACTAGCTTGTTTTGTAGAAATGGTGTGTAAAGGTTTTGGAAAAGCATAAGAAACAAGCACAGACTGTGGTAACACTGGAGTTATGTGTGTTTTCAGTGGATTTACACTGGTAAGTGTCTGTTATGTGTGTTTTCAGAGTATTTCCACAAACCTTGTGAGAGACTTGAGTCAGTTTGTCGTCGAGCTCCTGAACACTGCGGCTCTTCTCCTGCAGAAACTCGCACTTTCCCGTCATTTCTGCTAGTTTGGCGCTCTGCTGAAGATGCAGCCTGTGAGGACAGATGAAGCACACACTTATAGAGAGGAAAGAGCTTTATAATAACTGAGAAGAAGTGAACGGACCATGTGATGAGGAGGGAGAGCGCGAGACAGATCAGACTGACGCAGAGCTTCGCGTCAGGACTGAATCCCTCTCTTTTATCGGCCTCTTTCTTCTTCTTCTCCTCAGCAGCGCTCCGCTTCTCTCCGTTCTGCTGCCTGTTTGAACTCTTCTGTCGCTGTTTTAAGTCGCTGTTCTGCATGTTTGAAGAGCAGTGCTAAAAACACACCTGAAAGTGTGAGTCTAGAGAGCAGATGTCATTCTCAGTTATATTATTTAGGTGTCTGGATTCCGATGGAGATTTCCTCGCGTCCCGTTTTTCCCATCAGATGCTGGAAGTTGTGGAAATCGCCACGCAGTTCCGCTGAAACAGAATGAAGGCAGAAGCGCGAACTGACTTACTTACGTGTATGGAGTGGGCGGGGCTTAGACGAATATAAATAATAGTTATGCTGTTTTTACTATTTATACTGTTTATATTTCGTTTAATGTCTATTCACATTAATTAACGCAATTATTTAGCTCTGTAAATTATTTTCGATGCTTGCGTTGTTGTCACGTGGTACCTGTTACTTTTCTCGGCGCTGGCTAGAACGGACCACTCAGAGCTGCTTGTTATTGCTCGATGAAGGATTGTCGAATAATCATTTTGTAGATATTATTTGCTAGTTTATTTACATATGCATATCAGAAATTAATCATTGGACGTTAAAGATTAAAAAACGATTATATGTTCTATAAAACAAAAGTCGGTAATAAGTTAAACAACGCTCTAAGATTTGAATGGGTCTCAATGGAGGAATCGCGTCTGTGGGCCACCGCGCGCCCCCGTGTGCGTCTCGCAGTCACTGAAGGATTAATGAGATTACTGAATCTTAAATTAATTCATGTTTTTTAAGAAACATAGTTTCGCCAGCTGTAAATTGTTTTATATATATATAATAATAATATTTAAATAATTTAATTATTATTATATTATAATTTTATAAAATATTATTATTAATAATAATATTTAAATAATTTAAAACGAATAAACAAGTTATTTGGGTCCAAGCAGTAATGGACTATGTAGATGATTAGCGATCCAATTGAAATGTATCTTATGATGTGGTTTATATATCATTGGACAATTATGAGTAATTATTCTGAACATCGCCACAAGAGGGCACTAGCAGTATGTACTAAATCCCATTCAACTGGGCATGCCATATGCATGTGATAAGCCACTGATCACCATGCAATAATAATCTTCTCCAAAGTCTTCCAATAATGCATCCAATAATAGCACAGTGCGCAATACATAAACATCTAACATCAACTAGCATATAGAAAAACTCAGAAATACACTGAACAGAAAGAGTAACACAGGCAGAATGATGCTTATCATCTACTGTTTAGACGGGAAATTAAACTGCATTTCTCAGTAAAAACAGGAAATATATAGACAATATTCACTTACTTGATATGTACGCATACAGCAATTCAATATAGTCTTAATCTGAATTGCAATAGACCATCGATGGATGAATTATAATGAAGATGACAAACTTTACACTCTCTAACATGCGCTGCATCTTCTCTCTATTTCCAACATGGTTCCGCTTCAGCACAGCAGGTAACACTATGATAACATTGTGCACTCTGATTGGTCAGGATTATCCGGGACATTTAAAGCATCCGGCCTTCTGTACAATGACTGTGCTGAATTCTGTTGATATGATTATCTGCATTAAGCCCAACAACCATGAACACTGTATCCTCCCAAATTACAGCAAGCTTCCATTTCCCACGTGCAGGGAGCAAGCAAAACTCTCAACATCAATTGGTTCTCCCTTGACTCTCCTATTGTACAAGTCAGTATGTCTCTTAAGATATTTCGTGGCTAATGCCTGTGCGATGGGCATTGCCTCCATCTTATCTCTCTGAAGAGCCTGGATGTAATTGTCATAGGAAACAACATCAGGATTGTCTAGAACAGTTCCAAATACTAGATCAATGGACAGCCGTAGAATCCTCCTAAACATCAGCAGGAAAAGAGCATACCCTGTGGTTTCATGGATGATGCAATTATAAGCAAAAGTTAGGTATTGAGTACTTGCGGCCATTTGTGCTTGGTCTTTGAACATGTATCATATTGCCAAGTGTCCTGTTCATCCTCTCATAAGCTACATTCCCCATTGGATGATCCTTGATTTTTGGACTCCAGTGATATTCAACAGCTCAGCGATCAGGGCACTATCAAACTTGTCTCCTCCTATTACAGTGAATACAGCCTGGGAAGCCATAAACACAGACATAGTTATGCTACAGTTGATGCTCCATGGCTTTGGCAGACTGATTTGAACACAGTAAGGCATTAGCCATTTGTGAAATGTTTTTTTTTTTTTAACAAACTGCTTATGATTATGCTTTTATTAGACATTTTTCTTGGTTTTCATTTCTTTGAATGTTTTTATTTTGCAATGTACTTAAACTCTTTGAACCAATTCATGTACAGAACAGGAGACAATTCCTTTGATGCTTTAAAGCGTTTTACCAGTTTACCAGTGACAATGATTAATAATGTAATCATAACTAAAACAATTAAAATGTTTAAGTTCTTCTTTTAGCAGATGGAGCAAAAGAAATTACGAAGTTATAATCATATAATTCAATAAATCATATTTAACCTTATATTGTTTTTTGTTTGTGTTATCATTAACGTGTTAAATGTAGAAATATGCAAACAAAAACAATGCTTGTCCACATAACACTGCAGGAATCCATGCTAGTTTATGCTGGATTTTGCAGCAGGGATATCTTCACGTCTTAACTACAGCAATGCCTTCTTTATTGGTTTACCTGTCAACTTAATTTTGTTTCTCCTCTATGGGCAGCAGGTCATTCAGTGTAGATCTGGAACTCACTCCTCCAGTCTCTTTGTTTCATTGCGCCAATCTTGGAATTCAAACCTCTAATCAAAACTTTGTTTTCTCTATGTTATTTATCTTAGAGAGATGCATGTAATTGTTCTCAAAGTTGTTTATGTAATGTTATGTTATCATGTTCATACTATGAAATGTGCTGCGTAATGTTATATTTTGTGTTTGCCTTGGACTACTCATTGTCTTTGTATTTTTTTTTTTTTTTGTAATACTATTTAAAGCAATCTTGAGTGTAGTTAGTAAAGGTGTTGTCCTGATTCTCAATAAATTGTGTTCTTTGAGTAACTGTCTGAGAATGACATCTAGTGGACGATTTATGACGAATTTACAGCAGAGACACAACAGAGTTTAGTTCCAGCTGTTGTTGAACAATTTAATGGCATTTTATTTTGAAATAATTTGTTTTGGAAGAAATTACACTTGAATAATCTAAGCAAAACCATAAGCAAAATATGTTGTGTTATTTTGAGACAAAAACGGAGAGAAGCCGAGAGTGTCATGATTGAACACAGGAAGCAAGTGCAAGTAACGCCTTTTATTTAGAAAAAGCAGAGAGTGTGAAACAGTCCATGAGATTGGCAGGCTTCGGCAGAAGCAGGGACTGGGATGATCGGTTGGTGAAGCGTGGTCGTGACGTGAAGAGCAGCGCTGAGATGATTCCAAGATCCAGACATGAAACGAGAACACGATGACGATCAAACTGGAACTGACGATGAACAACAGGGACTCCGGTCAGGAACAGACGAGACAACCACGAACAGGACACCAAACAACGATCTGACAATGGAGATGAGAATGAGGTGAGTATTTAAAGGGTGAGTGAATGAGCAGCAGGTGGGGATGGTGATGAGTGGCAGCTGGATCCACTGATGATCCACGTGGCCTGGACACACCCACAAACACACTCGCACGCATACATACACAAACACACCCACTGCTGTCACAACACAGAGCACGCGACAAGAAGGAAACAATGCATCTGCGAACCGTGACAGAGAGTAAATCACATGACAACTACATCATTGTATCCTTGGAATCCTACTACAAATTGGTGCCATGACCCGTCGTTTGGTTTGCTGGTTGCTGACTGCCTGGGACGCTGCAAGTGTGATTGTGTTGACATCAGCATTGGTCTGCATGTCTGTTGCAGATCTGCAGGACTATTTTGAAATCTTACTGGAAAAGATCAATGGCCATTTAATTTGATTGTAATTTTATTTCAAATTTTTAAACTTTTTTGTGAGTGTATTAAGACAATTGAGGGAATTCGGTATGGCAAATAAGGAGGAAAGTCATTTAACACATTTAAACACAGTGTAATGATGGCTGGTAGGGGAAAGGGGTGCATTACTAGTCACACCTGACAGAGATTTTCAGTTTGTGGGTCCTGAGATTGCAAGCACTGGCAGGGGTGGGGCACTTCGATCACCATTTGATACCAGGTCTGACATGTGCTGTAGTCCAATCACATAATCTGGTAATCCAGAGTATACTAAAGCTGAATCAGTACTCTCAAGTGAAATGTGTGACCTTGTTATACAAATTGGATCTGAAATTGACGAAGCTATCAGGGATAGTCTGTTGCAGGATGGACATTCAGCACAAGTTTGGTGTCAAGTGGTCTTTTTTTTTGAGAAACCACTAACATTTCTAATATCAAGGTATCAGTTGCAACCATCATCATCAGGACCACCTGATTCTGGAAAAACGTCTGATTCTGATCTTCAGGAAATCATCCAGTGAATTTGTGTTAGTGTTAGTTTGGAAGAAGAATGGAGATTTATGGCTATGCACTGAACGCTCGTACGGTGAAGAATGTACATCCTCTCCCTCACCAGGTAGATGTATTAGCAACTTTTGGGGGATGTACTGCAATGTTCATGAGAATGATGCTAAATTTTTTTGGTGATCAAAATTTCATGAGTTTGCTCTGTTACCTGAATGATCTTTTGGTTTTTGGTAAGACTGAAGATGAAAGCATGCAGAGACTTGAAATGGTGTTTCAACATCTCAAGGATCATAATTTGAAACTGTCCCCTTCCTAGTGTAGGTTTTTGCATAGGTCAGTGAAATTTTTGGGCCATATTTTTTTCACAGGGGGGAGTGGCTAGTGATCCACTGAATGTACAGGCTATTGTGAATGTATCAGAGAAAGACTTTATAGAAACTAATGGTGTTACTCCATCCGTGGGTAAAATCAGATCATTTTTGTGCATGGTTGTATACTATCAACATTTCATTGAGAATTACTCCATGATTGCGAGGACTCTTTTTCAGCTGATGTCTGGCCAGAAGAAACCTAGGAAAGTAAGGGGTGTAGGAAAAAGATCAGGGGCTGTCCGGAAGGTCACTCCTGATGATTGGGTAGATGAATGTAAAGGGGCATTTGAGAATCTGATGACTGCGCTGGTAAAACAAATTCTGCTTGCCCACACTGACTTCTCAAAACAGTTTATACTGTCTGTTGATGCTTCAACAAGTGGACTTGGGGCCATGCTCTGCCAAGTTCAGGAGGGTAATGCGGTTGCAAAGCCAATCGTTTTTGCTTCAAAGTCACTTCATCACGCTTAGTCTAAGTATCCAGCTCACAGGCTCGAATTGTTGGCAATGAAATGGACCATATGGTTAATTCAGCCACTGGCTGAATATAGTATAGTATATTTTGACCAAACCAAAACTTGATGCCTGTGAGCAGAGATGGGTCACAAAGTTGGCTCCATAACTTTAAGTATACTGCTCTGACCATTCTTGGCTTGCAGTGTACAGGTTCATGACAGATTGTCACATCTGTCCTGTTTAACTCCTGGATGATGACCTCCTGATCTTTAATAGGGAGTGTTGTACAACTCGGCTCTACAGAATCCCCCACATGTGCTCAAGAGTATTAAAATTGGGTGAAATACATGATCACAGAAGGTTTTTCACCTTGGGAGGATGTATACGTCCTTGTCATTTTGAATGAGGAGAGGGAAGCATCTTCTGTTTCATGTTTTTGTATTACATCACAGAGTGGTGTGTGAATTCATGACAGCACTGATAAATCACAACTCCCTCACACCTTCAGCACCCTTACATCCCTATATAAGAGCTTTTCTATCACTGAACTTCACTGTGGGAACCAGGCACTTCTCAGAGGCATGTACCAGAGATTGTTAGTAGTGTCTGACAGTTTCTGTTATATTTTGATACAGAAACTGAGAGAAGCCGAGAGTAAATCACATCACAACTATATCATTGTGTGGGATCTCTTTTATTAATAAGAAAACCCAAAGTAGACAGAAACCCACCGTTTTTCACACGTCACTCAAACACAGAACCAGGAAGCAGGAAACTCTTAAGTTCAGAGAAACTGAAACTGAAGTGCAGTTGAGCTGTTGTGTGTTAGTGTCTCTGTATTCAAGCAGTGAAATGGCAAAAGCCAGAATTTCTCAGGATGAGTTAAAGTGTCTAGTGTGTCTGGATCTCCTGAAGGATCCAGTGACCATTCCCTGTGGACACAGTTACTGTAAGAGCTGTATTACAGGCCGCTGGGATCAGGAGGATCAGATGAGTGTCTACAAATGCCCTCAGTGCAAACAGACCGTCAGTCCAAGACCTGCTTTAGCTGAAAACACCATGCTGGCTGGAGTGGTGGAGAAACTGAAGAAGAGAAAACTTGCTGACTGTTACGCTGGAGCTGGAGATGTGCAGTGTGACGTCTGTACTGGAATAAAATACAAAGCCATCAAGTCTTGTCTGGGGTGTCTGGAGTCTTACTGTCAGAATCACCTTGAAGAACATGAGAGTTTCTTTAAAAGAAAGAGACACAATCTGACTGAAGCCACTGGACGACTGCAGGAGATGATCTGCCAAACACATGACAAGATCCTTGAGGTTTTCTGTCACACTGACCAGAAGTTTATATGTGTGCTGTGTACGATGGATGAACATAAAAACCATGACACTGTATCAGCTGCAGCACAGAGGACAGAGAAACAGGTATGAACTATAAACTAGACACTGGTGAAATAATGTTGACAGTATTTATATTGGCACCCATATGATCATTCACACTGCAGACGTCAGCAGAAGTGAACAGTAGCTGTAAGTGGACTTTCACTGCTGAGTGTATTTATGCTCCATATTGAACTTAACAGAAAATATATTGAAAGGCACCATAAACATATTGATCAACACAAACTTTTGTAAAACAAGCTTTGATGAAGCAACATAAAATTATAGAAAATATTCACCAGTTGTTTGACAAAATATATCTCTGTCAAGAATAACAAGTTAAATGAAGTGACAGACAAAAAAAGTGAGTGGAACATTTGAAACCACATGCTAACACAACAAGACAGAGTGCACACTCATCCTGTGTACTCACAACAGAAGACATGTAAAAAATAGACTGTAAAAAAAATGTTTAAAGTGTAATTTGATTGTTTAGTTTGTCTCACGTCCTATTACATTTGATGGAGAGGGTGGGGTTTATGACCTATACTGCTTCTAGCCACGTGGGGGCGATCAAGATGCCTAGGCATCACTTTTCAGGACTCGTGTGGCACACTTGAGACAAACACACGGATCATGAATGTCCAAATCCTAACACAGAACTGAAACCAAACTAGACATGAGTGCCGGAATCTGAACACCATGCTTCAAACATGAAACAAGGCACACAGACAAGAGATCGCACACACACACAAAGACAAGATAATACAGAAGCATCAGGGCTCTGTCACAAAACCAAGAATAAAATATAGCTGCAAGCAGCAATTCGGGGCCAAGCCCCAGAAGGGGCAGTAGCGCAATACGGAGCAGGAAGAGCAAAAACAGCAGAAATTGAATGTACATGCAAAACAGTTGGTTCAGAAGGACAGGTGGAAATGAAATGAAAATCAATAGAAGTTCAGAGAATGAACACGGAATGAACTAAAAACACTTGTATCTCATTCAAGAGGAATAAAGATTAGTACAATGCTTATTTGGATAAAAAAGGTATCAAAATGACTCATTACACCTAATTGTATAAAGGCTCCCCACACAGGATTCGAACCCACGACCTCCGGGTCCAACGTCCATTTTCCATCTCATTGCACCACTGTGCAGGTGAATGGTAGCACACCTGCCGAAGTTCATTAGTTCATGTGAAAATGAACTCAAAAAGAAGAATTTTTATAAAACTGCACTGAATGTTATATTTAATAACTACTTTAGATCATTCTGCAGCTCATCATGTTGTAGCGCAATACAGAGCAGGAAGAGGAAAAACAGCAGAAAATGAACAAACATGAAACAGCTGGTTCGGGTGAAAATGAACTCAGAATGTACATAAGCTTAGATGAAAATGAACACAGCATGAAACAAAAAGCATTTATTTCTAATCCAAGAGGCAGTAAAGGAATCAAAACACACTATTTCATAAAACCGCTCCACCTGGGATTCGAACCCACTAGCTTCGGATACAGGGTTCTTCAGGTAACTGGCTTTACACATTGAGCTACTTGAGGATGCACATTCAACAGGCTGTGGAAGAGAACTTTTAGTGTAACAAAGAATTCACAAAAAAAGCATTACTTAGCATGCTATCCATATTAGCATGCTAAGCTAACTTAATGCTAATGAAGCTCATGGTTAACTTGATAGCTGAAGAGCCACATTAAAGAGAATGACAACTGGTTAGCATGCTAAGCAATTAGCATGCTAAGCTAACTAGCATAAGGCAACAAACACAAGCAAGGTCACATTCAGAGATGAATATCTCGGGTATGGTAATGAATATCAAAAATCCGTTCAGTCATTTCTGTGCGGCTCGGTCCAAAGATCATCTGAGCTGATTTTGGACAAAATTGACCAAAATTTGTAGGAGGAGTAGCGAAAAAACTGTTTTTCATTCACTTCAATATGGCAGACAGGTACATTTAAGGAAAATAACAAATGACACATTGTCGGAATCGGCATAAGCCAGGGAATAAAATGACATAAAGCATACACATTTTGGAAAGTGTTTTCAAAAGTTATAAGAGTTTTTGCAATAATCATTACATCTGTGGAACAGTAGGTGGCGCTGTGCTGAAACTTCTCAGGTACCTTCAGGACATTCTAAAGGTCATACGTACCAATTTTTGTAAAGATATGTCAAATTGTTTAAAAGATATAGCAATTAATGACAAAATTCAAAATGGCGGACACATGATTCATCCAATATTGCCAGAATCGGTATCGTCGGATTCGGCATGATCCAAGGAATCCATAGACACCAATATCTTGATTTTCTAATAAAGTGTTCAAAAGTTATTGGCCAAAATAGCCATTTTTCAGATCTCATGACCTGTAGGTGGCGCTGTTCCCAAATTTGGCATGGAACCTCAGATCATGGTCTTGATCAAGTGTACCAATTTTAGTTTTGATTGCTCAAAGTTTGGCCGAGATACAGCCTCTATAGCAATTTTGGGTCAACCTCGTTAACTTCGTGACATCATAACTTTTGAACAAAGATGAATAAAAAAAATCTGTTCAGTCATTTCTGTGCGGCTCAGACCAAAGATCACCTGATCAAAGTTTGGACAAAATTGGACAAATTTTGAAGGAGGAGTAGCGAAAAAACGGAATACTGTACTTTTCAAAATGGCCGCTACTGTAATGGGCGGAGACTTAATGTAAGAATTTGAATAGAATCAGCATGAAGAGACGAATCAGATGTACTAAAGTGTATTTTTCTAGAGCAAATGGTTCAAAAGTTATAAACTTTAGAATGTTGAATTTTTGAACTGGTGGTGGCGCTATAGAGTTGGTCCTAGAGACTCCAAAATTGGTCAGATTTCTAGACATGACCATCACTACAAGTGTGCCAAATTTCATCATTTTCTCATGTTCCGTTGATAGGGCTGCCATAGACTCCCATTCGGGAGGAAGAATAATAATAAATATAGCTGCAAGCAGCAATTCGGGGCCAAGCCCCAGAAGGGGCAGTAGCGCAATACGGAGCAGGAAGAGCAAAAACAGCAGAAATTGAATGTACATGCAAAACAGCTGGTTCAGAAGGACAGGTGGAAATGAAATGAAAATCAATAGAAGTTCAGAGAATGAACACAGAATGAACTAAAAACACTTGTATCTCATGAAGA